>NW_026127824.1:0-19892 GCF_022985175.1 Labeo rohita | reverse complement strand
AAAGAAGGACTTGTGGAAGTTAAAGTAATCTGCTTACACACTGTATATTAATTAAGTTTATTAACTGCCTAAAATTTATTCCATTGTTTACTAAAAGGAGTTATAGAGTAGCAGTAGCAGCTTCTGAAAGAAAAAGAGGAAATGCGTCAGAATTATTCAGATTCACAGCATCATCAGTCTAATCTGGGTTCAGAGATGACCTCTGCTCTACTGCTCTAACAGCAATAGCATGCTTCCAAACCTCAACAGTGAGATCACAGCTCTGAAACACTACAACTGCTATAAATAATACACCATTTTAGTTACGAAAGTGCAGCCATCTTTAGATTGTAAGAAGGTCTTGACTCTGGAATCGATGCAAAACATCACTGTAAAACTTCATATGGAATATGATGATTCCATAATTACTGTTAGTCTTCACTGAGAGTCTTAAGTATCGTGAGAAGTTGGTCATCCTCCTATAGGATGTGCTCATTTTCATCAGATGGTCAGTTTGATGGATTTAGAGCAGCTGCAGCAGAAATAATTCTGTTCTCATCAGTCTGCACTCAATGTTGTTGGTCATGGACCAATCAGACATACATTAATTGTTACGTTTAACAAATAGTCTTTAAACACAACAGGCCAGCTACATGCTGGAGCTCTGGATACAAACCCCCCAAAGCAACTAACACCCCAAAAAGGGCTCAGTTGCCAGGTCAACGATCTGATACCACAGGTTTTATTGCTTTCAGGAATGCACATCTGCCCATGCTACATTTGCCATAGGAAAGACACAATGCCTATAGAGATAGACTCTTTCCTATTCATTCACAGACAAACCTTTCTTTGACCTTCCTATCACACATAGCCCAGGTCATTGTGTACAGTATTACTGCATTGTATTTTAATTTTGTCTGTTGTATTTGTATTCGTCTTTCTACTGTTTTATGCATGTATTATGATAGATGACTAGTAGTATAACCCACCTATGTCATGCTTGGACTCTTTGAGTTCGTATTTTAATGATCTAAAAGATGGTGTAAATTAGATGTTGATATCTTTGCAACATGTTAGTGTTTTAAGAAACCTTAGTAGGTTTTGCATCAACACCCAATCGAATTACATATGCAAAATACCATGCTCACAGACAAAGAGTCGTAAACTTTCCCTCCAAAGGTGAAATTTACCATTGGTTCATGGACCTCCAGGAGGCACAGCCTCCAGAGAGCTTAAAGGCATCGACTCCTCTCTCTTTTCTCTCTCTTCTCTTTCTCCTTCGTCTGCAACATCTTCCGATTGCTGCCCGTGTGGAGGAACCCACGGGGAGCCTGAGCCGGCACAGGGTGTGCCTGGCGGGCCCGATAGGCCCAACACTGGCTCTCGACCACTAAGAGCCAGACACTTCCACTCAACTCCTGAATTCATTTTCATGACTCGCCTCAGTCAGTCAGTGGTTCTTTTAGAACCTAAGAAGATGAGCTAGAACTCTTCAGGACTTCCCTAAGTACGCGCCAGACCTTGCGGCCTTGTCTTTCCATTCCCCAAGGATCACAGGACTTCAGCTGAGTCCCTCTCAGCTCTTGGTTCTTCTTCACTTTCACGTGGGAAGAAACTCCCAGCCACCATTGAGTCAGAACATCTTTGGAATTCATCACTCTACAGACCCGGAAGAACGTGATTGCATGTCCAAACCCACCACTGCTCCAAACCATCTTTCACCAGAGACTGCATTCGGACACTTGTTCAACGACCAAGGCAATGCAAGTATCGTACATTTAACTAAACAAACAGAGGTTTAGTATAAGATGTAGACAGCACTGATGGTTTTGCTCAGGTGGTTAACTGACTCTTTCATAGCTTCATTTGCTTGTTTCTCTCTCTAACTGCTTCTCACTGACCATTCCCCCATGTATGAGTGACTTCATGTTTGTTTGTTTAGATTAGTTATGTGTTAGTCCTTCGTTAATAAACTATTGTGCACAAATTACATGAGTTTTGATTCTGATTCTGCCTTGCAAATTAATGTCCCTTTACGATTCCGATTCGAGCTACATGCTCTAATGCAATGGTACTTTAAGAAAGTTATTTTCTGTGGCCAAGAAAATATCATTTCTTAGAGTTGATATAAAGATTATACTGAATGTTCGCTGGGCGAACAGATTAGTTGATGGAAAATTGATTCTGCTACAGTTACTACTGGCAGCTGATACAAATAATTGTAATTAATCATAATTAATTGTAATTATTTATATACATTTCCCTTTGAGCTAAATCGTGACCGAAATGAAAAAGTGTTCATGAAATACCTCTACCTTCTGATGGTCTCTGTCACATGCATGAGCCTTAAACAAGTGGAAACTCTCAAGTTCCTCATTCGTGCATCTTTCATTCACACTTGTCACAGTGTCGTCAGAATCAGCACCGACAGTTGCAGCGTCTCCTTTTGAAGAAACAGGTGTAAGGCCTGCAGGGTCAACCACATCTCTACTAAAAACACTCTCATTTTAGCATGAATGGCCCTACATCTGACCCTTTATGTGGCAGATCTTGATTTGTTTTAGCTCAAATCTCCAAAGAGTTTGACCAATGCTAAATAGATGCAAGATCTCAAAAGACAGTCATTGTATCTCTCTCTAATCAAACACACCTGATTCATTCATCAGTTCATCAGTAGAGACTCCAGTGCTAGAAACATTGTTGAGGAGACTCCAGGAACTGGTTTGTGAATCACTGGTCCATGGAAATGTGCAGAAATACAGTATATGTGCTACTGTACATCAGATTCCTTATTCCTGCACATGGAGAGACACTTTTATTTATTTATTTTTTATTTTTTTTCAAAGCCAGGTGTTTGGATGGAGAACCCTGCTTTATGTGAAAACACTAAAATAAAGATTTAAACTAGATAATTAAACTGCGCCAATTAAACTAACAGTGAACTTGTAATCGGATTTCAGCAGACATTTACAGGGAGGAAAAAATTCAGGAGAAATTCAGTTCTAGAAACACTGTTAAAAAAAGAAGAGGAACTGTGATCTGAATGTGTGAAAATTCAGTCATCCATCCAAACTGGGTTCAGAGATGATCTCAGATCTGTGTGGGTTGAACCAGTGTGGTCAAATGAGTTCCCACAGCCAGCAGTAACACACTTCTGAAAACACTAGATCACGAACCACAACACAAAGGTCAAACAACAGCGGTGAGTTGGAATCGTTCTACAATCACGGTGAGTAATGGCTTCTTCTCCTGCTATTGTTATTTGCACTGCTTAGCACATGTACAGCTTATCAATCTCTGTCAGCAGTGAGGGATTTACATGTGATAAATGCAGGGAAATAGTTAGTCTGACAGAGAAGGATTCAGAACTACAGACACACATCCAACTTTAATGGAGGATATGTGACATAAATTCAGTAAGATTGTTATTCACGTTGGCATTAATGATGTGTCTGTATGATGTCAGACACTGTCATATGTGATGAGATACATAGCAGACTGTCGTCACTAAATGGCTGGATGTCTTAGTGGTGCCCGCAGAATAACATAGGTTTCATAGATAATTGGAGAAGTTTTTGTGGCAGACCTGACCTGTTGTAACAGGACTCAACAAAAGCATGGATAGATCCAAGTGCAGTGTTAGCAAACAGTAACATCCAGGGCAAGACAAAAGCGTAATCCAAAAAAATTGTTCAAAATACCAGAGAGTACAACAGCTGTAACTTGACTTGGCACTGAAAGTGCAGCTCTGACTTGACACCAGAGGATCAGCCATCACCTGTCTTGGTTTGGGTGTGGCAGACATGACAAGATGAGATTCGGATGAGATGACCTTGGAATGATGAGGCTCAGGCGTGGCAGCCATCTTGGCCTGGGACTCAGATGGGGCGGCCATCTTGTGAACTGTCTTGGGGAACTGTCTGTTGTGAATTTTTTTCTTAGAGACCAGAGACGTTTTGGATATCTTGAAGCAGAAGTTTCTCTTGATTCAGATACTTGCTGCGTAGTGCTGCAGTCATCAAAAAGTCGTCTGACAAAATCTCAGCACAGCAGAGTATATAGGTTTGAAGTGGGAGGAGTACATAGAGGTGGAATCAATCTAAACAATGCATGCAAATGTGGTTCAGGAAAGCAGCCCAGTAAAAGATTTTTCCCAGCCTTGATCTATTTAGCATACAAGTGTCATTCAAATGCATAATGCTAAACAAAAGGCACATGCTTGAATTGAATTCACACTTAACTTGGTTCAGATGTTCAGGAACTGCATAAAGACAAAAGGTTACTGTCTCAGGGTCTGGGCTGCCTGCTCTTAGACTGTCACAATATACATAACTTTCTCCGTTCATGTTGTTATATTGAACCTATAACAAATATGCATAGGGTCAGCATATTTTAAACAGATTCTTAAATTTGTAATCCCACACGGCCATCTTGTGAACTGTCTTGGGGATGGCGGCCATCTTGTGAGCTGGCTGTGGGAGGGCGGCCATGACAGGTGTAGGCTGAGGCTTGGCAGACATGATGATTGCAGGCCCTGGAGCAGCAGGCATGGTGTGAGCAGGCTTTGGTTGGGTAGGTATGACGTGAACAGGCTTTAGCTTGGCAGGCTTGGTGTGAAAGGGCGCTGGCATGATTTTCAATTCTGGACATAACATATAAGCACTTTGGTGTGGCAGATACTGGAGGATGGCAGGGTTCCTCATCAGCAATCCCCACAGTAAATGCAGAGCCACTCATCTGCAGAGCAAAGTCAATGTATTGTTCTAGCATCCAGTGAGGGGTCTGACATGGCAAAAAAACGTTTCTTGTTTTAAGCCAAAATGAAAAATGTATTTTATTGCAACATCATTAAAGTCCACCAGTTCACAAAACTCCATGACATATTCCTCAATAGGCCGGTTACCTTTGGCGAAGACAAAAGAGGTGTGATGCTGGATCCATGGTTGATCTGTGTCCTGAAAGCTGCTGGATCTGTGGGTGGTGAACTATTCTGTTACGGGCAGTGGTGGAAAGAGTACTGAAAATTTATACTCAATTACAATTACGGTAAAAGTACTGGTGTTAAAAACTACTTAAGTAAAAGTACAAATTGCTCTTCATCAAAACTACTCATACATAGTACTAATACATACTATATTACACATAGCTACATGGTATTTATTGAATTATCCATAATCAGACAAGATCCATATTTAAAAATAAATAAAACAATGTCATAAAAATGAAGTTGTAAGTCTTCATACCATTATGCGTTTTAGAATAAAAACACTTTTGTAACTTTGTAAACATTATTAACAGTGCTGTGGGATAACAAACAACTGGGCAAGGTCCTTACTACACAGACCTTACATACTAACATATATCATAACAGTTTACCTTCTGAACCTTTTGTTCAGTTTCAGCAGAAGCTGATTTTCAAAGTTCACAGAGTCTATCCGGCTTCTTTTAGATGTGAACAGTAGACCAGCACAGCTAAAAAGCCGTTCACATGCAGCTGAGGCAGGCAGAGCTGTATTTAACTTCATAGACAGCTTCTTGATGGCTGGGAAGGAGTGAAGCAGATCCATGCTGTCCAAGGCACATGCAAGATAACCATCAAGCTCAACTGGACTTTGCAACTTTGTGGAGAGTGGTCTGGAGAAAAAAAATCATCATCATCAGATGACTCTTTTTGCTGATGCTGACTTTCCTGCTCCGTGGTTTCAAGATGATTTTTCACGCATGTCAAGGCTGTAATTGGAAATACTTTAAATTATATGAATATAATACCCACACTTATTTGGATAATTAATTGGATAATGTAAATTTGAACTTACCAGCCTCTATTACATCAGGTTTGTCAGTCCAGGAGGTCTTGAACTTGGGTAAGAGGACTGCAGCATCACCCAGCTCTGGATCCTCCATCATCTGTCCAAAACACCTCTGCAGGCCATTTTGCAGGGCTCTGATAAGTGGCGTGCAGGTCTGGCTTGATGTCTCCAGCCTGTTGAGTTTGGACTGAAGCTGGTGGATTACTGGCAGCAGCCATCCCAAGTAGACGCTGGACTCTGACTGGAAAATGTTTGATGCTTTCAGCAGTGGTTTCATAGTGATGCAATACTCTCTGAGAAATCCCACTTCTGCAGGATTCAACCTGGCAGACAAAATGTGTATGATAAACAACTAGGCCAAATCATGACAACAGGAAATTAAAAGGAAATTAAACATTTTCACCTTGATTTCATCACATACACTCCTGATGGCATCTTGCCCCTTTTCATCAATGATGCGCATTTTCATCAATGATGAAATATGCCAAATAGTCTTAGTTTCCTTTCAGTGAAAGTATTGTCATGTGTGGTGAGACTGCACCAATGACAATACAGTATATAGGGGTGATTTTACCACAACATGAATTCCAGTCCCTTTGAATTGCAGTGATCCAAGCTTTTGGCAGCCTGTAAAAATATATAGACGTGCTGAGTGCAGGCTTGGTCTGTAGCTCACCCTTGTCCTCTACCACTTCACTAGCCAAATGAGATCGCCCAGTTTTGTTCCAAATGCGGTGGCATTTTGCAAAGCTTGAATGGAAAAGCCTTTTGTAGGTATCATTCATGACTTCTGCAAGGGCAGCATCTGTTGTTGCCACAAGATTTAGCAGGTGACATGCACATCATTGATGAGGGGGTAGTTAATATTTCATACCAGTGTCTTCATCAAGGATTGCACTTGCATCATGGTATTCAGTATGGTCACCTTCATCAAGAGCATTAATGTCTACATCTGTATTATTCTGTGCCCCAAATGGAAAGCTTTGACAAAGTTGGATCCACTATCAGTTGTGGTTCTTACAACTTTGTCTCTAATCTTGTACTGGCAATGGACATCATCAAGAGCAGAAGCAGTCATGTCAAATGTATGAGACCCTCTCAATCTTTTGCACACCAGTGCTGCAGATCTTCTTTCTAAAGAGTCTTCCTCAATCCAATGGCAAGTTACAACAAGGTAACTTTTCTGATGAGCCGAAAAACAATCTGTGGTGGTTGCAACAAATTTTACCTTAGCCAGTTCTGTAATTATAGTTTTCTTTAGGTCATCAGCAGCATCAGAGATTCTGCCATGGACAGTGGATCTGGAGATGACTTTAGCTTGCAGTTGCAAAGTTGTAATCAGCTCTTTGAAAGATGGCTGTTCTACCACTGCAGATGGCTGTAGACTTTCACATTTGAAACTGATGACAAGCTTGTCGACAGTTGCTTGAGGGACACGTTTGCTTGTAGCTGCTAACATCACATCTGGCAACTTGGCTTGCTTACTTGCTGAGAGTTTGCTAGCCATGGGCTTCCTGTTACGACATGCTGCTGTTATGATGTCATTGTACTGATCAATCTTAGATGGATGTTTGAAACAAGACAATGGAAAAATAACAAAACAAGGCATGAAACAGGGAAACCACTTGGTAGATTCTGCACAAGCAAAACAATACTTCACAACCTCCTGTTTGGCATGGCCCTCCTTAAATGGCTGTCAAACAGGAAGTCTCCATAGAAGCAGCAGAGGTAACAGACAGTACATGGGCAGACTTGCCTTCTAGAGGCTTTGCAATGTGTTTCTTTAGTCCGTGTTAGTGATGGCCGGTTTTGAAACACTGATTCATGAAGCTTCGAAACTTTTATGAATCTGTTGTTTCGAATCAGTGGTTCAGAGCGTGTATTAAATTGGGAAAGTAACATGATTTCAGAAGATTTCAGATTTTACATCATAACTGTTTTGAAATGTTCGAAAATTCAATGTTTCACCGCTGGGCAAAACACACAGGCAAAATATTAAACCAGTGTCTATAGTTTTACCTGATCTCAGATCAGTTTCATCAATTTGTCCACATTTTTAACAAAACATTTGAGTAATTAAAAGAATGAGAAGTAGATAATAGTCTCATACTGGTCTCTATAGAAGCTGTCCATAAAACAAATAAAGCAAGCCCTGCAAATTAATATAACATATTTTAAAAACCACGTCATACAGACACTTCATATTTATTAGTATTTTATTATTTGTATTGCATTTAACGTAGTATACTTTCAATAAAACATTTGCAATGGACTTTAAAAGCTGTTTTTATGCATGTTTTAGCTTGAGTTTTGGTTGGTCGGATGGTCTACTATTTCAGGTCGATTTTTGAAGTGTGGATCTGTGAACACTTTAATGTTGCCCTCAATTCATTGCGCTTTGGCAAAGGATTCAGTCCAGAACTATGAACACGAATAAAACAAATAAAACCTAATTATTGTGATCCAATATTTGCCTCGCATTTCAGGATGAAAAGACAAACAAACCAAAAGATAAACCACTCTTTACCTACGAGACTGTGTTATGATTTATATGACATTATTATTTTTATTGTGAGTAATGTTATTAGGCTTATCATTACTGCTGATCACTGTTGTTGTGCTATGATACTGTAATATTTACCATTATATAATCAGAGGAGTATAGAAAAGTTTATGAAAGTGTCACTCCACAATACAAATGCAAATGCAAAATATATAAATATGTATAGTATTTTTATGTTACATTAATTAGTGTTGTGGTTTATATACATGTTGCTGCTGATAGGTCTGATATTTTTGACACACCCACCAAATAAGAGAAACATATCTCAAACCCCGTTGCACATCATTTCCAGGAAACATGTCGTTCAACCCGAAAACTATAGCAAAACGTCGCCCACCGGTTTTAGCTTGAACTTGCCCCATGTGTTCTGTTCTGCACCAGCAGTTTCAGAACCGCAACCACAGAAACGGAAGTGAGGGGCCGAGTTTTTGACAACGAGATAAACACGGTGGAGAGCACGGTGAGTTGTCTTGAGTTAAATGTTTTTTACTAAATACTTCATTTGTGCTTTGATTTATCATCTTAATGAAGGTTGATTTTGTTGTCATAATTTGTTGTACAGTACAATTTTCGGATTGCATGTTGTAAATAGGCTTTGCTGTGAAGCTTTGAAGATGTTTATTATTCGTAAATATATTATATTATTATTCATAAGTTAATGTGAATTGTGTGGTTCTTTCATCTCTTGTAGAGATGAATTCAGAGATGTGACACATTACCTGAGCTGCAGCAGTGCAACTAATATATACTTACAATATGTTATTACATTACAGTTTTACAGTATACTTATTTATTTATGTCAGGCTTTACTATATACCGATGTGAATTAGGAAGTAGACAAACACTGCATATGTGTGATTTAGTTAAATCAGGAACAAGGAATTTTTTCTAATTTATTTATTAGGTATTTATGGAGATGATATTCTTATTTGATCCTGTTTTCCTGTATGATCTACAACTTGTCTGCTTTTACATCTGTAAGTAATTATCAGTTAAAGTAACTGACATTTATTATATTGTAGCAGTTGACATTTTAAGATTTCTCTGTGTTTTTTCTTCCAGTGTGACAGTCCAAACATACAGAGATGGTTTACTCTTATTCTTCTGGAGAAATTTGGGGTTTTCTCTGAAAGGTAGATTTTCTTTTTCTTGCCCACTATTACATTTGCAACCCCTTCTGACCAATTTAAATCAAACTTCATTTAAATAAATGTAATTTAATTTAATCATTTAAATTAACCAAGATATGTATGTTACAGTGCAGAAACTCGACAAGACGCCCTTCCAAGTAGAACAGACTATTCTTAGCAGCAGTGATGTATGTCTTAAATAACACACATACACACACATATGTGACCCTGGACCACAAAACCAGTCATAAAAAAATCATTTTTTTTAAATTGAGATTTATATATCACCTGAAAGCTGAATAAATAAGCTTTACATTGATGTATGGTTTGAATAATATAATAATAGGATAATATTTGAATGAGATACAACTATTTGAATATATGGAATCTAATGGTGCAAAAAAAATCAAAATATTGAGAAAATCGCCTTTAAAGTTGTTCAAATTAAGTTCTTAATAATGCATATTACTAAGCAAAAATTAAGTTTTGATATATTTACAGCAGGAATTTTACTAAATATCTTAATGGAACATTATCTTCCTAATGATTTTTAGCATAAAATAAAAATAAAAATAATAATTTTGACCCATACAATGTATTTTTGGCTATTGCTACAAATATACCCGAGTTACTTATGACTGTTTTTTAGCAGGGCCACATATATATCTTAACATAATGCATTTATGAGAAATATTAAAAACACATTTTTCTTTAATATTCTGCAGTGAAGGAACTCCCAGTGATCTGACACATGACAGAAGCTGTGAAATGGCTCCATTCCAACAAACATCTGCTCAGGTTGCCAGTGGAAAAACCTCTTTTCTTTATAATGGATGAAGAGGACAAAGAAAAGGCCTCAACAATCTCCTGGAACAATCAGAAACTTCCAGAGTGTCCTTCAAATGTCATTTTGTGTTCAGGGATGATGTGGAGTTATTTATGCAGGATTGTCATGGCAAAATGAGCCTAATAGTGTATTGTTCACTTGATAAACTTCAATTTAATTTAATTAATTTTAATTTGACCTCTAGCACTCCCTATTCTAATTATATTCTTAAAAAAACTTGACCCTTTAAGACTTGAACACTATTCGTTTTCTAACTGCTTGTTTTCTTGAAAACAACAACAACAACCTAACACTAGCTTATCTAACTAAATGATTTTGTATCTTTTTATTTATTATATAAAAAATAATTGCCCTATTCATTTTATACTATCTATTTTATTTTTTTATTTTTATATATTAACAAACATTAAAAAAAAAAAAAAAACTTGCTACATGTACTGTGTTAGGCTGACTGAGACTCGTCATAGCACTTACATATTACTCTTTAGTTGATTTTAATTGTTTCCATTGTCTTCATTTGTAAGTTTGGATAAAAGCATCTGCTAAATATATATATTTTTATTAATATTTTAATTTAATTATTGTATACATTTTGATTGTTTCTTTTAAAATTATGCTGCTGTTTGTGTTTGTAGGTGTTTAGTTTTTTTATTTAAATGTTTTAGTTTTCATATAGAAAAATGCATGATGCACATGTTCTTGACTTTGGAGTAAATGTTTATTTTGAATCTTGTGATTAAAGTATATTTCATAGAAATAAAGTATATTTCAAGTATACTTGCATAATATGAAATGAATAATTATATTACACAAAATTAATGTTTTAAATTGTTTTGAATGAACCATAATGTATAACATGCATACTTAAAGTATGACGTTTCTTGTGAAATAATAGCAAATTACACTTTAAAAACTTAGGTGGCGCTGCTCTGTTAAGAACGTAAGCTCCGCCCCTCACTTCCGGTTCTGTAACTGCTGGTGCTGTGGGTCTGCAGTTGGATATACTGTATCTCCATGCACATTTAATTCAGGCCAAGTCCCGCCCATTCAGACACAAACAGACCAATGGAAGCTGCATTTAGTGAGCAGCCAATCAGGTTGGACTGATGTCATCTCCACCCACTATATATAACCAACAGAGTGTGTGTTCTGCTGTCTGAAGATGAGACTAGTAACACTGTGACTGTGACATTCACACACAAACACACTCTTGAAAATATTCTTCCAGAAGTTTGTTTTTGTTGATTCATTTCTTTGGGCCCTTGAAAACAGATTCCCCTTCAGTCATTATTTAATTACTAATTATTTTACTGCTTTGAGCCCTAAACACTTTGAAGCTCTCAGATATTTGGTTGTGAATTAATATAAATCCAATATATATAATGAGTGAACAGAATAAAATAAGATTTGAAAAGAAGGACTTGTGGAAGTTAAAGTAATCTGCTTACACACTGTATATTAATTAAGTTTTATAGAAATTTAAATCAAATTGATTTGAGATGAATGTTGATTTTTAATTATAATTGGGATTAAAATCAGTTTATTAACTGTCTGAACTTATCCTATTGTTTACTGAAAGGAGTTATAGAGTAACATACAGCAGCTCAACAAGTGGAAACTCTTAAGTTCGTCATTCGTGCATCTTTCATTCACACTTGTCACAGTGTCGTCAGAATCAGCACTGACAGTTGCAGCGTCTCCTTTTGAAGAAACAAGTGTAAGGCCTGCAGGGTCATCCACATCTCTACTAAAAACACTCTCATTTTAGCATGAATGGCCCTACATCTGACCCTTTATGTGACACATCTTGATTTGTTTTAGCTCAACTCTCCAAAGAGTTTGACCAATGCTGGAGAGATGCAAGATCTCATAAGACAGTCATTGTATCTCTCTCTAATCAAACACACCTGATTCATTCATCAGTTCATCAATAGAGACTCCAGTGCTAGAAACATTGTTGAAGAGACTCCAGGAACTGGTTTAGGAATCACTGGTTCATGGAAATGTGCAGAAATACAGTATATGTGCTACTGTACATCAGATTCTTCATTCCTGCTCCTGGAGAAACACTTTTCAACTCTAATTAAATCACCTGAATCAACTAATCAAGGTCTTTCAAATTCAGGTGTTTGGATGATGAACTCTGCCTTGCAGAAAATCACTGAAATAAAGATTTTAATTAAACTGCACCAATTAAACTAACACTGAACTCATAAAAATTAGATTGCAGCAAACTTTTATACAGAGGAAAAAGTTGAGAAATTCAGATGTAGAAACAGAATGAGGAACTGTGACCTGAATGTGTGAAAATTCACAGCTATCAGTCCAAACTGGGTTCAGAGATGATCTCAGATCTGTGTGGGTTAAACTAGTGTGGTCAAACTAACTGAGTTCCCACAGCCAGCAGTAACACACTTCTGAAAACACTAGATCACAAACCACAACACAAAGAGACAAAAGACAAACATTAGTGCTTTAAAAATGCATGTTTATACACAACTTCATTTACACACTTTGATATTATGTATGTTGCACTTACAGATAAACGTCTATCTGTTACATAACTGTGTTTAGTCATTCTGGAGCCTCTAATTTAGTGATTAGTGCACATACATACATTTTATGCACTTTATACATTTTATGTCTACAATACATTTTTACACAAATATCATTTTCAACAATTTCTGTTTTGCTACTTATGCTATTTATTATTATTTTTTTTTTCAAATGAACTTAAACAGCAAAGTTTTACTTCCTGTCACATACTGTAACGGCCAAAACTATGTATTTGCATGCATTACATTATTGTGCAGTGTGCCCTTTAAGAGACTGATCACTTCACGTATAACGTGCACTATGTGGTGATGACGTAGAAGGACTACGTGACTGTGCCTGAGGACCACTATAGATGAAGCTCACTCTGTTTGCTTGTTATTATTTTCGTCTTTAGTTTTGTTTGTAACGCCCTGAAAGAGTTAATCTCTCATGTATGAGAGGAGCGCATTTGCCGTGTACCAGCCATTAAATGTGTGGGACACCACTCTTTGTCTCCCATCTCTTTCATTCTATTAACTTAACGAGTTATCCGGTTCAAAGTGTTACAATACACAAGTTCTCAAGTGTTCATAACCACAAGTGTGGATACTGAGTCGAACTAAATGTTGGTGTCAACGGCAGAGATAAAATCATTTTTGCATCATGACATTACATTTTTTTAATGGACCAATGACTTTGGAGGAGTTTGAAAAATTAAGGTTTCAAACATTTTTCAAAATGTCATTATTGATATTATTGTTATTAAAATCACCTTTATTTATATACCGCCTTTAACAATACAGAATTGTGACAAGGCGGATGTACAGTATTAAATAGGAAATAGTACATCAACAATGCAAAGGGCAACAGTAAATACTCAATTTTCAGGTAAAGGTAGTTAATCAAGTCGTAATATTAGTACGACTCAAGGACGGAAGTCAGTGATAGTGAATACCTTTTCAGTAACAAACCAGTTTTATCACTAATGAATTTTAATAATTTTATTTCTAGAATTTAACAACATGCAGAAAACCAATAAAAGAAAGAAGTGAAACTAACAGTGATGCAAAGAATTGAAGTAAATGTAGTTTGAGTAACAATATGCAGTTCTCACACTGAAGAACATGTTTCACAGACGCTGTTGTCTGGTTAGTGGTTATGGTTTGGCAGTTCATAGGAAATATAGAAGAAACAGAGTTTAACACAACACCAGTAACAGTCTGTGCTCAGCTCTCGAGGGAAGATTCAACAGATTGAGGTGTTTACAGAATGACTGCAGGTTAAAACTGCCTGAGCTGATCTCAGTTCTCACACTTCTCCATTATGACTGACATTGTGTCACTAAATAGCAGCATTTAAACACTCAGTCAGATCAGAGGAAGTGAACAAACACAGGAAGAGCTGATAGTATTTAAAGAAAGAGTTGTGAGCATATAATGAAGAGGAAGACTGACAGAAAGAGAAAATGGCTGATAAGTGTCATTTGTGTCTGCTGGGACTGATCATTCTCTCTTCACTTCTCACAGGTAAACAAATCTCTGTTTTCTCTACAAGACATTTAGTTTAATTAGTCTGGGAAAGAGTTCATTTCAACATGATCAGTTTATTCTTGTGTTACATAAAGAACATGCTGGATTATTACTGATGCAAGACAGATTCACACTCAAACATCTGATGCTGAATTTTTTTCAAAATTAAGAGTGTTTTTGTGTGTTTTTTTTTTTTTTGTGTATATATATATATATATATATATATATATATATATTTATTAATATATCACATAATAATCACTCAAATGTCCTTGTGTTTCAGGTACCAGTGGAGTGGATGATACTCATGTGTTCATCAGTTCTGGTGAAAATGTCTGTCTGCCCTGTAATAATGATCTTCGTGACTGCACATCAACTACATGGAACTGTAACAATAATTCAGCAGCAGTTGAACTGTTTGCTGGAGGGAAAAAGAAGAATAACATAGAGAGACATGAGAGACTGAGTCTGGGGTCTGACTGCTCTCTGAACATCAAGAACATCACAAAAGAAGATTATGGACTTTACACCTGCCAGCAATGGACAGTGAATGGACAAAAAAAAGGAACTGATGCACGTGTTTATCTGCATGTTCTTCATGGTAATTTTATGATTATGTGGTCAATTTAAAAAAAGTGCAAATTCTTCATTTAAACTCTCAAGATGATTGAAAAGTGTGTGATTTGTGTGTTATTTTGTGTTTTAGTCTCTTCATCATCCTCACAGACTGAGATCAGTGCAGGCAGCTCTGTGACTCTCTCCTGTCAGTTGTTTTCATATTCATATTCATATGCTGGAGTCTCTTGTGATGATTCAGGTCGTTCTGAGGGAATTCAGCTGTTCTGGGTGAATCAGGCTGGTGTTAATCTGACAATATCAGACTCCAGATATCAGGAATCAGCTCCAGGACACTGTATCATCACTCTGACTACAACACTCCTGAATGAAGATGACAACAGAGAGTGGAGATGTGAAGTTACTCACAGAAATCAAGTCAAGATCTCAGTCACATATACTGTCAAGAGTTCAGGTGAGAAAACAATCTCATCAATCATTTTTAGACCTTTATAATGTCAGTAACACTAATGACTTTTAATATCACTGAAGAAGAACAAACTGAGGTACAAAATCTTCTTTCAGTCTGACAAAAGAGAAACTCAAAGCTCTGCTGCAAACTAATGTATACAGCAGTCAAGTTTAACTGCTGTAAATAATGAAGAAACTGAAACTTGACAACAAAAAGTTTTGTATTTAATGTGATGATCAAAGTTAAAATATGATGGTCATATTCTACAGCAGGACTTATAACAGTGATTCAAGCTAAACTTAATGTGAGTGTTGAACATACAAATTATTTTTTTTTGTATTTTTTTTTTTTTTTTTGTGCAAAAAGTATCTATTTGCAGTGTGCCGTATTTTTCAGAAAATAAGTCAAAAAAAAAAAACTCGTATTGTTAAAAGAAACACACACATAGAGAGAAAAGTTGCATCGGTGTATAAATCACATTTTATTATTACATTCAGAAATAATGTAAAATATTGGTAAATAAAGCAAAAGAGACAATTTAACTACATGACATTATAGAAGTGGACGAATCCGTATGCAAAGCTTTTATTTAGATGAGACTGGTTCAACGACAAAACACAAGAGTTATCCATGACACAGGCAAGGGTTGATCAATGACGAACATAATCCAAAGGGCAAAAGGGTAATCATAAAAACAAGCAAGAGTTCCAAGGAAGGCAGCAAAACAGATAAGATGAAATGGTGTGGAAACAAGACTTGAACAACTAGAAAACTTAGAAAAGGCTCCGTACAGCTGCTAACACAATGAGAGTGCCAAATGCAATACAATACTCAGCAAATAGCAAGAGGATATACAAGGCTTATTTAGTGTGCTTGATTGGTTACAGCAGTGTGTATCATCAGCACAATGAATGATGGGAAATGTAGTCCAGGGTGTGGTGCAACAGTCTGTGTAATATGAAATGTCAGTAGGATGCACAGGCGACCTCTGGTGGTGGACAGACCGGACAGGATTCGTGACATTTAGGTTCAGTACTTTCACATTAATGGAAATCAATATTTTAGTTTTCTTTGCCATTAAAATGTTTAAGATCATTGTTACAAAAGGTTGTTGTAACTTATGATTATAAAACTTTGCTAAGTTAATAATTAACATTAATAATGTAATTTTGTTCATCTGAAAAATGTGTTTTGAAAACATATCATGAGGTTCTAATTTAATGGCTTTGTTTTTTTTTTTTTTTTTTTTTTTGTTACGTCTATTTTAAAGTCAACCCAAAATGAAACAGAGAAAGTCAAATAGAAAAATAAATGTTCAATATCTTTAACTGATATGTTAAAAGGTACATTTGCATGGAGAGGACTGTAACAGAGTGACGAGCGGATCCATCTGCATACTTTTATTAATTGGACAGGACATAGACATGGTCAAGGCAGGCAGGGTCAAAAAATGGCAGTCAGGTATGTGGACGGCGAGAGAAGGAGTAATCGTAACACAGGCGAGGGTCAATCCAGCGGCGAACGTTATCTGTATGGGCGAGGCAGTAGAGTGGTCAGACAGGCGAGAGTTCCAATAGGCAGACAGCGAGACAGACTTAATGATACAACAAGGCAAAAACAAACGGAAACTAGATACAGGATACAAGGAAACGCTTTGTATGAATGCTAAACACAGTTCAATACTCGGCGATGTGTGACAGGAAGACCGGGGCTTTTATACTGTCTCTGACGGGTAATGTAGTCTGGGGTGTAGTGCGAGAGTCTGGGTGCAAAATAAGGTGAGAGCGACATCTGGTGGTGAGTGGTCCGCAGTTCACCGACCAGATCCGTAACATAGCAACAGACTTGACCTCAGGAGCAGACTTGTGAACAGACGTGACCTCTGTAGCAGACTTGCGAGCAGATGGGCCCTCAGGGGCGGACTTGTGAACAGACTTGACCTCAGGAGCGGACTTGTGAACAGACGTGACCTCAGGAGCAGATTTGTGAAGGGACGTGACCTCAGGGGCAGACTTGTGAACGGACTTGGCCTCAGGAGCAGACTTGTGAACAAACGTGACCTCAGGAGCGTAGTGTGTAACCCATATACTGAGAATAGTGATCGCCATCACACTGGCAGACATAACGTGACAAGACTCTGGGAGGTCGGACGAGACGACAGGACTCTTGATGATCAGACATGTCGTGATGAAACTCTGGAAAGACAGTGGGGCTGTGACGGGGCTCTGGGAGGTCAGATGGAATGTGACCTGGCTCTGGACAGACAGACGAGACGTGACTTGACTCTGTGACAACGGCAATAACTTGACTTGGCTCATGAAGATCAGCTGTGACTTTACTTGACTCCGGAACAACAGCTCTGACTTGGCTTGACTCAGAAACGACAGCTCTGACTTGGCTTGACTCAGGGATGACAGCTCTAACTTGACTTGTCTTAGGAAGAGCAGCTCTGACTTGACTTGACGCAGGAACAACAGCTGTAACATGACTTGACACTGGAGGTACAACTGTGATTCGACTTGACAGAGGAAATACAGCTGTAGCTTGACTTGACTTAGGAAGAACAGCTTTAACTTGCCTTGACACAGGAAATACAGCTTGAACTTGACTTGACCCTGGAAACACAGTTGTAGCTTGACTTGACACTGGAAATACAATGATGACTCGACTTGACAGAGGAGATACAGCTATAGCTTGACTTGACTTAGGAAAAGCAGCTCTGACTTGACTTGACGCAGGAAACACAGCTCTAACTTGACTTGACACAGGAATGACTGCTGTAATCTTGCTTGACTCTGGAGTGACAGCCATATCTTGACTAGACTCCGTGCCCCGGCGTGGCCTCCATTTTGTGACACCCTCACAAAAAAAGTCTATAAGTGCACAATCTGGCAAATCTGAATGATGAGCAACAGACAAATATTCCTGGATGTAGCCCTCCAGCGATCGGGTGCCCTGCTGGAGGGCTAATAACTGTCTTGTGGTGTCCGTACCTGTTCCTTGTCCGGACAAAAAGTTGCTGTATCCTTTTGTGGCCGAGTATTCTGTAACAGAGTGACGAGAGACGAGCAGATCCATCTGCATACTTTTATTAATGGGACGGGACATAGACATGGTTAAGGCAGGCAGGGTCAAACAATGGCAGTCAGGTATGTGGACGGCGAGAGAAGGAGTAATCATAACACAGGCGAGGGTCAATCCAGCAGCGAACGTTATCCGTATGGGCGAGGCAGTAGAGTGGTCAGACAGGCGAGAGTTCCAATAGGCAGACAGCGAGACAGACTTAACGATGTGTGACAGGAAGACCGGGGCTTTTATACTGTCTCTGATTGGTGCAAGTGATAAGAGCAGTGGCTGAGTGTAGTGCGAGAGTCTGGGTGCAAAATAAGGTGAGAGCGACATCTGGTGGTGAGTGGTCCGCAGTTCACCGACCAGATCCGTAACAAGGACATACAACCACACACTCACTCGCAAATAAACTACTTTAATTAACACCATTTCGGCAAGAATCCTTTGTCAAGATATACAAGTTAAACTAATGTTAATTTTAAAAGAAAATATCAGATGGCCTTTAGCAGCTTTTATATTAGTATATTTGTAATCATGCCTTTTGTGTACTTTCAGTATTTACCTTAATTCCATACTGTGATTTTATTTTTGTGTTATATATCTTATTATTTTGTATGTTTTGTATAATATGTTGGTACCTTTTACGTTGTTCTGCACTAAAATAATTATTTTGCTCTTTTTTTCATCTATTGTACTGAACCAATATGAATCCATTAAACTACAACAACACAGTTTCAATTCAATTCAATTCAATTCAAATTTATTTGTATAGCGCTTTTCACGATACATATCGTTGCAAAGCAGCTTTACACCAAATTGACATTTTTACTATATATGTAGTAGTAGCTTGATGTACATATGGTAGAGATGTCTGGTAAAGATCAATTAATGACGTAATCAAACAGACAAAGAACACTATAAATTTGTAGCAGAATTTGGTAGTGCTGTATGTTTTCAGGGTTGGCATCAGGGTTGGCATCATCTGAAGTCCTCTGAGGGGTTGGCATCATCTTTTCTTAAGTGTTCTGGATCCACACTGGAGCTTGTGAATTCCTAGTTACCATGGGATGTCAATCTCATGGCAAAAACAGAGAACAAATAGGAACATAATTAGCGTAGCTGCTGTTCAAACTAAGAAAAGGAAGGTTTGTTAAACCAGAGCTAAAAGATTAAAATGAACATTTGATCAGATATAGCTGCAGAAAAAGTTTATGAGATGCATTATTTGAATGCTTGGCTAAAAAGATGTGTCTTTAATCTAGATTTAAATAGAGAGAGTGTGTCTGAACCCCGAACGTTATCAGGAAGGCTGTTCCAGAGTTTGGGTGCCAAATGTGAAAAAGCTCTACCTCCTTTAGTGGACTTTGCTATCCTAGGTACTACCAACAGTCCAGAGTTTTGTG
>NW_026127823.1:0-16304 GCF_022985175.1 Labeo rohita | reverse complement strand
GGGATACAAGCTCTATTAATGTGAACTACTACAAAAAATACTTTATCTTACTGGCGAGCACAGCAGTTAAAAAATGTATCAAAAATGTAAAAATTGTATCTTACTGCACACCCGAAAAAATATTGTATAATGTGAGAGGGAAACATGCAGCCTTTAGAGAAATCTGGGGCCCTTTCATGGACATTTTGCCCTCTCTAGACTTGACTGTCCATGTTAGTATGAGCCCTCCTGGATCGACTTCAAATTAGCCCTCTGCAGATCTATCTTGTATAACTTCCTCATTAATGCATTTATTGTGAATAATGTGTAGATTTAAGTATGTGAGTATACAGATGGATATATGTATAAACTGTATAGACTACTTAGATATATAAATGAAAAGAAACTGACAACCATACAAGGGAAGAGGGTGGGGGGTGGGATGGGAAATGTTTTGTGTAATATTTGTCTTTGTTTAGTACTGATTTTTTTTTTTTTTTTTTTTTTTTCTGATGTTCAAAATTTGAAAATGTTAATTCTTTGTATTTAGGATGTAAGTAATGTAACAAACTGTAGATCCTTTGTACAGTCTATTTACATCTTGTAAGTAATTATGTTAATAAAAACAAATCTTTATAAAAAAAAAAATATTTTGAGAATGAAGTCTAAATATTTGTAGAATAAAGTCAAAATTACAAGAATAAAGTTGAAATGTTTCAAGAATAAAGAAAACATTACAAGAATAAAGTCGAAATGTTTCGAGAATAAATTAAAAATTAAAAGAACTAAACGGTAGCAATTAAAGTTACAGTATTGCCTATGTTACTTATTGCCTATATATTAGCACCGGAAGAAGTTGCCAGGCCACCAGAATTGATTTGAATATATGTGGGATTATTAGCTGTATTATTTGCTGTATAGCAACAAATATAGATTTTCAATTATGGTATTATATGTGCAGACTTTCTAGGACACTGTCATAGAAGCAGACAGACAAACCAGGTAAGTGAATATAATAACAGTTTATTGAAGCACAGCAGATTATATGAGGTTCAAGTTGACTTGACAGGTGAGTAAACTTGAGATGACTTGACTTTGGACCGGGACGGATACAGTTCTGATGACGATTGATCTTTTCCTTTGCAGACGAACCAGACTGGAGATGATGGCTGAACAGACACACACCGTCGACAGCACAGGACAGACAAGGACGACTGGAACACAAGAGATAAGGTAAGTAACGGCAGGTAAGGAATAGCTTGTGAACTCGTAGAGAGAAGCACAATGAGTCCGTATCGTAAGGATGAGCCCGGACAATGACTGCAGTGCGGTGTGTGCTTATGAAGGGTGCTGGTGATGAGGTGCAGGTGTGACATGATTAGTAATCAGGTGATAGTGATCGCTGGATGTGACTGGTGTTAGAGCCTGGCCAATCCGTGACAGACACACATTTAGAGGGATTGTTTGAACAGATTGCTTTTAGCATGGTCTGTGGCAGACTTTACTCAATTTTAGAGCAACAAATTAAGAAAACGAGGTTAACATTAAGTGGTTTAAATCAGATAGAAAATATTGTCTTTTTGCTCTAATTTGCAAAAATATTCGTAAACAAAACCATGTTGTGCGTCTCTGCACACAGCAGTGTTTTGTTACTGAATGAATTTGCGTTTTTTGAAGGTGTTGAGCCAAATATGATTAATTATACTTGTCTCTTAAAAACAATTGCCAATGTAACTTTTTAAAATATGTAACAATTTTATTTAAAGTGTATCTTGTGTATTCTGATACATACATTTAATTTAATTATGATTACATTTTATTAAATGAATTTACTCACTCTTTCAATTGGTCCTTTCAGGAATATGTATCCTTCTTTTGTGAACAGTTCTTTCTCTTACAACCTCAAACGCTCATCTTGTCTAGCTCAGCGTGAACTATACTAAATGCTAAGCATTTTTTTTCTTTGCTTATTAGCTTCTTGGGTGTGTCAGTGAAGAACAACATTAATTCTGAGGCATTTATATTTTTTATGTAGTGTCAGATTTAAAAAACAAAACGAAAAAACACTTAGGTCCATAATGGACAAAAATGTCCATGTCAAAAAACTGTCATAGAAATGTTATATATTAATTTTTTTTTCCACTTTCACTGACTTGTTTTTATCAGCATCTCTTCTATTCATAATTACCAAACATTCATTCATTTTTAGAATTGTAATGCTTTAAAAGCTGGTGTAGGAGCCGATGATCCTCCCGTGAAGTCACATACACAGGAACTCTCGCAATGCCAGTGTGAGATCGTAAAATAATAAACTCTTATCAGACAGGAAGATCCAGGAAGGCCCAGGAGGAAAGACCATTTGCTTATCAACCACCTGGCCCATCCTTTCCTCTAGCAACAGGGGGCAGGTCACTACAGAGAAGAGGCCAAGGATCTAAGCTATCACACTCATACAAAACAATCACATATATATTCCGAATTCACAATCAGAAACCTCTCATGTTTGATATCAATTTTATAGTCTCAGTGCGGTTGGAAATAATATCTCAGTCCCATACCAGTTGAACAGACCAGAAATAAAGATCTGAAACTTAAGGAAAACTCTGTTCTCCTGATATGGGTGGTGTTGCTGAAGAGGTCTGTACCACATGCTGTCTTCACACCCCCAACTTTAGGCTTCAGCAAAAGGTCCTGTGAAGTTTTATTACGCTAAATTTATGATTGTAATGTTCTGATCTGGGTACTTAAAGAGGATTAGCGAAACATTCAGGGAAGCATCTGTAACCAGAACTTCCCGCACGATTGTCGTGTGTCTCTCTATTTGCCAGGTATGCTGACTCTTTGTTATTATTTTTATTTTCTCGGTTTTGAATTCTATGCTGATCAGTAATGTAACTAAAATGTGATGTTTTCCTATAAAGGTTGTATTTCTTTATTAATTGAACGTACTTTTGATTGAACTTCCATTGCTATTTTTAAATATGCCTGGCATAAATAAATGTGAACTTTGACTTATTCTGGACTTCTTGGAAATGATTTTCTAGTAGGTTAATGTGTAGGGTGCTTTCCTCAAGACTGCACCAGGGCAGCCCACGCCGGAAGTACCGACTGATGAGCCATGGGGACATCACTAGGGCTCCGGATGTTGAGCTGTCACGGGCTTAACACGATGTAGCTCTCGCGATTATGGGGGAAATATATACTTTCTGTTGAGAGCACGCAGGCGCGGCCCACTTTAAGATATGATAATCGCTCTGCATCCTCTGAGTAAGTCAGAAACTGGCGAGCTTGTGTCGACGAATTCGCCACGGCCGGGGTGTAAATCGAAAGCGGCACCAGTCCCTAACGAACGAAATATTGAGACTACGGGATTTCCAGAATATTCAAATGTCTAAATTATTATACAGAAAATTGGCCGTGATCAGCAAATTATAGAAAACAAACCAGAATTAACAAATTATTCCTAATTGGGGTCAGACTAAATTATTAATGGAGTCAGATTTTTGTTTGGAAACTAAATTTTAATATTTCAAAGTAATTTTTACAGAAGTGCCGAAAAAACTCAACACGCAAGAAACCTTCAGCTGGACTGCTAGGCTTGCCGTAGCGGGAGGAGCCTTACACTGGGTAACGTCTCTTCATCTTGCAAGCAATGAAATGACCAAGCCCTCAAGCACCAAATATGTAAAGGTTTGGCTGTGCAAACACCTGTTTGGCTGTGTGAACACTCAAACACTCAATCAGCATTTTCTTGTGGTGAAAACAAAAACAATGCGTTTAGGGGCTTCTGAACTTCTACATCAAATTCAAGCTCACCTTTTATCTCTGTACAAAAATAATAACATGTAAAAGTGCAATTAAGGATTAAGATGTGTGTTTGGGTGAAAAAGAAAAATCCTCAAAGCTCATTAACCTTCTTTGACCTCATTGATAGTTTTGACATGGCCCTATGACCCTGCCAAGGATGAGACTCATGTACATGGAGTAGGATTTTTGATTGCCAGGTATGCTGACTCTTTGTTATTATTTTTATTTTCTCGGTTTTGAATTCTATGCTGATCAGTAATGTAACTAAAATGTGATGTTTTCCTATAAAGGTTGTATTTCTTTATTAATTGAACGTACTTTTGATTGAACTTCCATTGCTATTTTTAAATATGCCTGGCATAAATAAATGTGAACTTTGACTTATTCTGGACTTCTTGGAAATGATTTTCTAGTAGGTTAATGTGTAGGGTGCTTTCCTCAAGACTGCACCAGGGCAGCCCACGCCGGAAGTAATGGAGTAATGGAATTAATGGAGTCAGATTTTTGTTTGGAAACTAAATTTTAATATTTCAAAGTAATTTTTACAGAAGTGCCGAAAAAACTCAACACGCAAGAAACCTTCAGCTGGACTGCTAGGCTTGCCGTAGCGGGAGGAGCCTTACACTGGGTAACGTCTCTTCATCTTGCAAGCAATGAAATGACCAAGCCCTCAAGCACCAAATATGTAAAGGTTTGGCTGTGCAAACACCTGTTTGGCTGTGTGAACACTCAAACACTCAATCAGCATTTGGGTGAAAAAGAAAAATCCTCAAAGCTCATTAACCTTCTTTGACCTCATTGATAGTTTTGACATGGCCCTATGACCCTGCCAAGGATGAGACTCATGTACATGGAGTAGGATTTTTGATGGCCAGTATAATATAATTTCTTTAAAACTAATTACACACATTAAATTTTCAGTAAACACATGCAAACCACACTCTGACATCCTTACCAACATACCCACACAATTATAGCTGCATTATTTTTCCAGTTGACTCAATAATAGACTATAATATGCATAAGCAAAAACACGAATAAAGTAAGTATTTCTTTTATATGTCAAATTTGAAAATGGCACAATCTAGTAAAAAATTGTAAAAATCTAAAATTTGAAGCCTTGCCGACAGAATGAATGCCTATTAGCAAATATTGCATCATTTTATGGTCAAATGGCCCTTGGTTAAAAAAATGCAGTTTTAATGGGTTTCAATGTGGACATTTTTGTCCTTAAGGTCCTGAGTGTGAGTATTTTTTTGTATGGAGGGTAAAATTGATTTTTTTAAGGAAATGGGTGAAATATTAAAATTTCAATAAAAATAAACACCTGAGCCAAAATGTATGCAGTTGGCATTAACACAGGCACACTTATAACAAAAAACTAAACTGAAATGGACAAAAATGTCCATAAGGTCGCACAAGGGTTAATCAAAGGAGGTGTATGCATGTATCTTTACAAAAGCAGCGCAGAGAGCTGCTTTAGAATTGTGTGTGGCGTGGCTGGTGTAAACAAGCTTTTTTGCGAAGCAATTCTCCATTTCAATTTGCAGGTTGAAGGGTAATGGAAATGCAGCTAATGACACTCTTGTGGAACGTCACCGCATTGTTGCTGGAGTATAATGTGGACTGTATAACACACTTAAATACCTAAAATTTACTTTCATATCTTTTTTATTGCATAATTCTATTAAGAAAAAGGTATTGGTGTGTTATATGTGTGTAACTATTTTCTACTATTTTACGTCTCCCTAATTATTTGGTGTCTCGGGTTATTGGTATGTAACATGAACATCAAACAAGTAAAAATAATATTTAAGGTAAAAAAAATTCTCTGCTAAAGAGATGCAGTGAGTAAAGTTAAGAAAACAGGCAGAGGCAATACTGAATCTGAATATTTTTTATTTAGTGAGAAAAACAATCCTATAAAACAAAACAGCCAATAATACAATAAACAGTAAACTAAAATCTAATTTCAAAATACAATTTCTATTTACAAATTATATACAAATGTAAAAGATTAAAGACAACAAATTGAGGGACAAGAGCAGTGCTAAAGAAAAGAAAGCAATAAAACATAAACACACCAATCAAAATCCAAGCTAAACAAAAGAAACCAAGAAAAATAACATCTTTAGCATAGAATGCCACTAACTACACTGACTAATAAACATAAAAACATAAGTCGGCACCTGTTTATAACCTACTGTGCTTAAACAACGTCCCTTCATGCTGTAAGATACATTTGCTGTAAGCAAACACTCTTCCCACACTTGTGTCATATCCGGTCCTCAAGGTTGTGACTGGACGATGTTTCTGTCAGTCATTAAGTCTATGTGTCTATGTTCCTGTCTGACTGACAGGAACATCGTCCAATCACAGGACCAGATAAGATTGTGAAGCAAGAGAGAGAAAATGGAGCACATCCCTCCCAGAACAATACGAGACGTAACAGCACATGAAACATAGCAGGAGGGGCACTTCATTGAAAGTGCAAAGTTTCATGGACTTTTGACCAGTGGTGTAGTGGTGCCTGGAGAAGTGGGTACACACTTAATTTATGAATTCCCCCGAACTAGAGACCTGCACTCCCGTGGGACCTGACGCAACAGAGTGCGGCATTGGACAAAACTTGATGGGCGAATGCAGGTGCGGGCATGTAGAGACTGGTGTGTGTGCGGGATGCGGGAAAATAAAATGATTCGCGGGACTCCCGCAGAATAGAAATATTTCAACATAAAATATCTAAAAACAAAAAATTGTTATTCATCTATTGCACAAAAGCAGCAAGAACAACTAGTATAACATAAATATGATTAGTAAGCGCAAGAATCGGCGGTGTTTGCGCGTGAGCAATGTAGCCATCTGTTGATTTCTGAAATGCATCGGCCAATCAGAGGTGTTTAAGTTAGAATCAACTCACTGCTCAAAAAGTATGGCACAGTGCTGAATATTGCGTGCTCACGAATTACAACACACAAAGTGTGGATGAAGTGTTTACTGTGCATAAGAGCTTTATGAGATCACGTATGAGCTGAGATGTCAGCTTTAAAGGAGCTTTGTTTGTTTGCATTCTGCCATGGATGCACGCAGCAGCTCATGCTTGCTTTTCAGTTAAGAATAACAGTGGTTTGTGAGTGTTGATGCTTAGCCTAAATAACAAATATTCTATCGGGAGAGTTTATGCTGGGGTCTTGTGGAACTTACGAGATTTTACAGAACTGTTTCATGTGAATTCAACTGATGTACTGAAAAAAATCTATATAGGTTACTTTTATGCTGACTTTTGCGGGCGGGAGCAGCACAAAACATGAATGTTGCGGGCGGGAACGGGACGAGATAACATATATTTCCACGGAAGCAGGGGGCGCGACAGAAAAATCCGCCCCACGCAGGTCTCTACCCTGAACCCACCCTCAAAATTGTGATTCATCTTGGAGAAGAAGCAGCAGCAGTCCTAATTAGAGCAGTCTTGCTTGCAATTTGCCTTTTGTTTTCTTAAGTTCATCCATGATCTCCTTTTGCTGATTAATGACTTTCCTCATTTCAACAATGAATTTCCCGGCTTTTGACTCAAGCTCACTTTCTCTTATTTGGCGATTTCCTGCTAGTTTGTCCATGTCATTGAGTGTCTTGTTATCTTCAATAACTGAGAGAATGTCGAGCACAAGGCCAATCCCAGCAAAAACTCCTGTAAGGGTTGTAGTCAGACGCACAGTTTTAGACGCCTGTGCAGCCACTTCACCAATGTCATCTATCCGTAAGATGCGTAATACTTCACTGGCACCGGCAGCACATTTAATAAAACCACAGAAATCTTCCTCTGGCTTATTAATGTGTTTTAGTATTTCATTCATGTGTTCACAAATGACATTCAGAATGTCAGTCATAGGGGTGATTTTGTTCTGAAATTTCTTAAGTTCATTTTCAACGTTTTCTATTAATTTCTTCTGCTGGTTCATTTTCATGAAGTTTAAGATTCCACTACCAACTCCACCACCTAAGGCCATTACTGACCCTACACCTACGACAGCAACAGAAGCACCCAGAGTAAATGGAGCTAAAGCTAATCCTGCAATGGTGGTCACCCCTCCAAGAATCCCCACTATTCCTCCACCTCTAGATGTTTCAACACACCGTCTGAAATCTTTTTCAAATGTATTAATAAGATGATTCAGTTGCCGTATGCACTCTTGCAGTTCATGGTAATTTTCCTCATAGAGTGCGATGAATTCCTCGTGGAGACGAATAACATCAGACCTAAAGAGAACATAAAAATTAAGAACTAAATAATTTGTATTGTATTAGTATGTTATTAGCATATATGGTACTTATTATATGTTGATGAAACAGAGTTTCATTGTTTTTTTTGTTTTTTTTATATGCTACATAATCAAATTGAGTTTAAACAACCAATTATTCTGGTTGACTGAATGAAGTGAGTTTAATCCATAAGAACTCTCTTACATATTGAGAGGTTCATCCATGCTGTTGCGTCTGCGGCTATTATTGGATGATGCCATTGTTGCTGTGATTTAGAAAACACAAGTGAATACATTATCTGTTTACATTTATTATATTTTCACATACTATATAACAAAAAATAATTCTGAGGTTCTTGAACAAATAACAATATTTGTTTGTATACTTTTAAAAATCTTTTTTTCCCTCTTTTTTTCCTCAAACGTGTTTGTGCGTTTTACACCATTAAAGTATAAAGCATTTAATAACATATTTTCAAATTAAATAGAAACCAGTCTTGATTAATGGTGTACAGTAAGGGAGTAGTCTAAATCTTTCACATAAGAAAAAAACAGATACTGTTGCTTAGGCGAGTGCTGTTTAGTCTGTATCGTGTATTATGTATTTGCCTTTATAGTGCTACTTTGAACCATTCTCTTTCAACAAACCACAGCGTGATACACAAAAATACTCACAGTTTTGCTGATAAAATGGCTCCACATCTGTATGATCTCTGTAGAATTCATGCAGAAGATATTAACATGCAATTTTTCCTCTTCTTTGAGAAATAGTTTCCAGGTACGCAATCCTTACAGTAAAGTTAGGCAGAGAAAATGATCTTCTGAGTGTAACTTGTTGTGGTAAAGTACAACCGTAAGGGAAAAACATCTTTATCTTGATCATATAACTTTGAGGATGGGTAGCAATAAAAGCAATAAATTAAGTCCAAAGTCCAAGATCACATAGACAGTTATATAAAGACAGCAGAATGTTTTTACACTTCCATCAAAGGTTGTGTTTAATTCCTAATAAAAAAGTATAAGATATACATGGCACAAAATACTTAAGATGTGTGATGAGGTTTTTTCAACATTAATCTCAATGCTAAATGTTCAAAGCTTCAGAACTCATAATTAACAGAAACCCAGCAGAACAAATCTTCAGTCTGATGAGCAGATACTGTACTGTATGTCAGTGGAAGGCTATGCAAAGATTTTGTAGACTTATGCTGGAATGACTCTGCGCTTGAGAACATTTACAGCCCTGGTAACATGTTAAACATGCTTTATATTAAGTGAAGTTTTAACTAGACCTTTTGTGAAAGTGAAAGTATTTAGATAATAGTTTAATGTTTCAAAATGACATTTGAACCTTTGGCCTTTTCACATCTCTCATGCTCATAATGTTTGAAGTCCAGTCTATACCTGTCAAAATATGTTTTGCGCCCCATGATACGTCATCAGCACGCTCCATTACACTATTGCAGACTGAATGAGAACAGAAGGTGTTATTATTGTAATAATATGTGTTTATTGTAATGTAATGTTTCAAATGTACTGTAATTTCTCATCGTATTTTTAAATGTGTTGTTGTCTGACTGTTTTTATATTTTATTATTTCTCCCAAACATACTTGTGTTGTGTGTCATGTAGAGTGAAAGTTTTAATGTAATAGATGTACTGCACTAACTTTCAGAATTGACTAATCTGTGGCCAATTGGCACAGAAGTCACAACTTAAAGGGATAGTTTAAGAAACTGAACATAAATTACAACATTATTAGCTGTAATCCAGAGCATGCAGGGTAATGAGAATAATATAATTTTCCATGAACTAGTTCTTTTGGACAGTTTGTTTCTGGTTCACATAACTGATTCATCAGTACATAGACATAATCATGTAATATCATAATGTTTATAAATTATTCATAATCAGTTATAAATGCATGAATAAAAATGGAATACCTGCCAAATAGTGAGACCTTTTTAAATCACATTTTATAAATGCTTAATACATATATTTATTCATATGTTTCACTCAAAACCAGTCTCAAAATTGATTTCTTAATGCAGCAAAAATACACTTTTGTAGCAAGACTGAAGGGTGTTGTATCTCACGACTTGTCACATCACTTAATATGTTTCTTATGAGAATCTACTCTCTGTACCATACCCATGATACACTGCAAAGGTGCATGATGCCTATCTACCACAGTGATTAAAAACTGATAGATTTTGTTTGTCAAGATGAAATTATTAGCCTTTATTTTGGGGGTTTATTTGAGTCCATACTCAAGAGTGTTAAAATGAACACTGAAGCAGTGTTAAAGTTAATGAGTTAATTAAGTGATTCATTGAGTGATGATTGACCATTATTGAAGACACCTGATGTTAACAAGCAGAGTCACCAAAAGGAGAAAATCATTTATATATCACCGTTATAGTGGTCAGTGTTTGCATTAGTTGGGCTATTGACCCTTAACATTTTAATATTAGGTTTTGTTTAGCTGCTGTTACCAAGTAATAACAGCCAGACAAACCAGAGGATAAGTAAATATATGGTGTTGATTATGCTTTGAATACATAATGATTATGTCAACCCTGTGACAATCAGGTATTCCACCAAATTATAACTAAGCATCACATGTATACAACTAAAACATTTGATAAATACAAGCTCAATAAGGCACCTGAATATTTATATTTGATCTAATTTAATAGTTTTGAAATAATCATTAATGACAGAAAGCATAGTTATAATTAGGGATGAGCGAGTACAGCATTACCTGTATCTGTATCTGTATCTGTATCTGTTAACCATATGAATTATCTGTATCTGTACTCGGAGTGGGCGGGGCCTAACCCGGAAGTGGGTGGGATTTAACCTGGAAGTGGGTCATGTTGTCTTGAAATGGGCGGGGCTTTAACCGGTATGTTATTTTAAGCATGCAATTGATATGGGTTGATCAGAAATTGTTATATTTATTGCTGATTAGAAAACTATTTACATGACAGCATCAGCATTGAGCTTCAGATCAGTGGTTTTGATCATGATAACAAACGAACTATATACAGAACAAGTTTTGCAACAATGAATACAACACATGCGGTTGCAATTATGAAGTAAAATGTAATGAACAAGAGTTTTCATTTCAACATAACTTTCTTTTTTTAACCTTGAGCAGTGTGATTTTTTTTATTTATTTATTTTTTTGGTTCTTTTTTTTCTATTTCCACACCAGGTATGTGTGAGTGTGTGTAGCTTAATTTGTAATATTTATACCACAACTACCTTTATTTTATTTGTTTATAAAATGCAGCAAGAAAGTGTCACTCAGTGCGTGAAGTAAAAAAAAACTGGTTAGAACCAGCTGACGGTAAAAAAAAAAAAAACTCTGATGACTGCCAGAGAGAGGGAGAGAGAGAGAGAGTGAGTGTGTGTGTGTGTGTAGCTAATTAATTTGTAATATAGTTTTTTTTATACCACTACTTCGAACCAGCAGAAGGTTTAAAAAAAAAAAAACTCAGATGAACGGCAGAGAGAGGGGGAGAGAGTGTGTGTGTGTGTAACTAATTAATTTGTAATACCACTACTTCCTTTTTTTATTTATTTATTTATTTATGAAATACAGAAAGAAGGTGTCAGACACTCAGTGCGTGAAGTAAAAAAAACTGGTCAGAGCCAGCTGACGGTTTAAAAAAGAAAAAAAAATTCTCAGACAGGCAGAGACGCGAGTCGCTTTTACCAAGCACCACGTCTGAACAAACCCCACATTTACCAAAACTCTACTGGTTAAAAAGTAAGTACTACAAACAAACCAAAGTAAAAAACAAACCTGAAGCTGAAGAAACCCTAAACGTTAACGGAAAAAAACCCGCAAACCTGAGTGACTGAGGGAGAGAACAGAGAGAGAGCGTGCTGTTCTCTTCTCTTCTCAGTGTTCTGTGTGTGTGTGGGGCAACACAATAAATCTGTATGTGTGCAGGGGAGGGGCGCTGTGACTAGCCTATCACAGAACGCAGACACAGTAAACTACCCAATGAGAATTTTTATTCAATCCGAGCACAGATATTGACTCGTATTACTCGTATGATACTCGTACTCGGCAAAAGTGCTTTATCCGTGCCGGATACTCGTTTCAGCCGAGTATCCGGCTCAACTCTAGTTATAATAATAATAGCAGTTGGTAATGATTTTTGATGATATGATAAAGCCCACTGTAACTTGAGTATATGTTCATCAATAATTGCAGTACCCAGCACGGTTATTTATTTGTATTATAACAAATTAATTGAACTAACAAAATTATTACAAATATAAACACTTGAAAATACACACTCTACAATGTCACCTTACAGTTAGCATTATGTGAGATTAAAATTTTGCTACAGAGCAAGCTGGAACAGTTTTAACAGTGTGACTTCTTCGGTTGAGGCGGTTGAGATTCAGTGATCTGAAATCGAAACATAAACAGAAGTCTCATTCAAGGTTTTCTATAACAATAGACTTCAATCATTACATGAACACTATTAAAGGGATAGTTCACCCAAAAATGAAAATTTGATGTTTATGTGCTTACCCCCAGGGCATCCAAGATGTAGGTGACTTTGTTTCCTCAGCAGAACACAAACGAAGATTTTTAACTCAAAGTGGTGCAGTCTGTAAGTCATATAATGGAAGTGGATGGGCACCAAACCTTTAAAAGTAAAACAAAACATGCACAGACAAATATAAATTACACCCTGTGGCTCGTGACGATACATTGATGTCCTAAGACACGAAACGATCGTTTTTGCGAGAAACTGAACGGTATTTATATCATTTTTTACCTTTGACACACAGCCACGTCCAACAAGCTGATCATGCGGCTTGTTACACGTATATTCGCTCTGGCATAGAATACGCAAACGCCGTAAGGGGAAATAGGTGAAAAGTCCCGGGTTTGAACAATCAGGATAAGCGCAAGTAATTGCCATTTTGAGTAGCCGCTATACCCACAATCTCTGTGCACTGTGTAAACAATGAGTGTTGTATACATGCGACAGATCGCTTCCGGCGTTTGTGTATACTACGCCAGAGCGCGTACACATGTAAGGAGCCGGATGATGAGCTTGCGCTCAGGACAGATGGACGTGGCTGTGTATCAAAGGTAAAAAATTATATAAATACTGTTCAGTTTCTCGCAAAAAAAACCCAGATCGTTTCGTGTCTTAGGATATCAATGTATCGTAATGAGTCGCAGGGTGTAATTTGGATTTGTCTGTGCATGTTTTTTTTTTTTTTTATTTTGAAAGGTTTGGTGCCCATTCACTGCCATTATATGACTGACATACTGCAACGGTTTGAGTTAAAAATCTTTGTTTGTGTTCTACTGAAGAAACAAAGTCACCTACATCTTGGATGCCCTGGGGGTAAGCAGATAAACATCAAATTTTTGGGTAAGCTATCCCTTTAATGTTAGTTGACTGCACAAGTAAACATGATCTAACCATGAAAATACTCCTGAAGCATTTATTAATCTTTGTTAATGCTAAATAATAGTATTACATTACAAATTGAAATTTGTGGAACTGTTGTATATTAACTTTATCTGTAAGAAAGATTAATAAGTACTGTAACAAATGTGCTTCTCATTGTTAATCAAGATGTCACGCTTCAGGCAGGAACAGACGAACAAAGACGTAGTGAAACGAACAGTCTTTAATAATTCCAACGGGAAACACGGGAAACACAGGAACACAGGCTGTTAACATTAAGGTCTGACAAGGCAGGAGGGTGAACACACACATTAAATAGACAGACTCCTCCCAATCTTTTGCCCGGGAGGAGGGCAAAAGATGGAGTCCAGGGTGGTGACGGAATAGTCCATGGAGGTGATGACGGAGGGAGGAGCCAAGGAGGAGACAGGAGGGATCTAAAGCAGGAGGAACCAAGCCTGACCCAGACCGCAGCCATGATGACCCATGGCTGTTGGAAGGTTGGAACACAGACAGACAGTTCATGATGTGCAGGGGGTTTAAAAAAGGTCTTAAAATGTAATAAATCTGAGCTTAAAAATCCTGCAGCATGTGAGTGTGATAATGCGATATCCACCTTTGATCTAGTAGGTATCTGTTCTGCTTCTAGAGGTCAAAACAGCCGCCTACTCTTGCCTACATTTCAGGCGAGGTTTATCTCAAACGAGCCTATAGTTTTCATTAGGTGTGTTCAACTTCATCTAGGGCTGCAAACGGCGATCAACGAGAGTAGCCGAGAGCAGTCGGGGGCGGAGTTGAAAACGGAGGCGTCAAGTCGGACACTTTCTACTCTCGTTAGTGAAGCTCTTGCGTTATTTTCATGCACTAACACAGATAAAGTGAATTAAATACAATATTGGTCAAATACACAGACTTTTCAAAAAGGGTTTTCAAGAGCAACAGAAACACGTTTCATATGCTGCTTAATACAGCGCCATCTGAACAAGAATAATGATCAACATAAACATACTGTTTAAATACTAATAAAGTGGGGTTATTTATGCTTTTATCAGTGTTTTATGATAAATCTGACTCAATATATCATTGCGACTACAGTAAAAACACTTTTATTGTTCTAAAAACAGATTTTTCTGCATTATTGGACTTGAGGATGTTAGAATAAACACAAAACACACGTGATTGTTGTCATACGGTGAATCTGGCCAATCGTGAAACAGTCATGTGGTCATCAGAGCTCCTGCAGCCGCTCTGGAGAAACTGCGCCGGCTGAGTCAGTCACTGCTCTCCAATCGCTATTGCGCTACTTTGATGCCACAAGTGACAGTCACGAGGCGTCAGCGCCGCCTCAAGTCGGACAAAATTTCTAACTGGCATGCACTGCTTCAAGTCAGAATTTGATCGAGCTGCGCAGCGCTGCGTTAAGTCGAACACACCTTATGGCTACCCTCATATGTTCCCATGTCAACTGGCTTCGTACTTTCAGTATGAACACATATGACACACTGTTTGGTCAAAAGAATATTTTGTGAAGCAGTCAAGAGCAAATCAACTAGATATGCATGAGCAGAATTTACTGTTTGCAAAAACAAGCATAAGTTTGTGATTACATACATTTATCAGGCACAGATTACATAGATATCCTAATGTGTTTGCCGGGCCAACAGAATAAATGCTCAATGAAAGTTATGAAAGGAAAACCATTCACTAATAACACATCACAGTTTGATCACTGATGTAAGCAGGAAAAGCAAAAGTACTTATTTCCTATTAGGCAGACAGAAGAGATCCACAACATTATTCTCCACACATTTCCGGCATTTCATCTCTTCACTGTTTCTCATACACCGATAAAGAGGCACTATTTCATCAATTTTTTTAAATTCTGTTTCGAGATCCTCGTCTATGTCCTTCTGCCAGATCTCTTGAAAAACAGAATGTTGTCTGCACTCTGAAGGCATGTTTGCACACAAGGTGAGTTGTACGAATAGAACACTACACAGCTGTCTTTTTCTCTTGTCTTTGCTAGAAGTTTGTCCATGGGAGAGTTTCCTACAGGATAAAGCAGAACATGCTCAGAATGTTCTACTTTTTTCTTACCTATTAGAACTGTCCGTGAAGCAATGACATTTTTTGGCTTTGTACAAAGATCACATTTGGCATGGTTATTGAGAAGCGCTTTTACTTGTGCTGCTTCAGCATTGTCAAACTTATTTTTGATATTAGCATGTCTGTCTACACAATGAGCCGGTGGGAGATAGATTGATAATGCATACTGAGCATCAGTTCCATTTTTGGTCTTTGGCTGAACTCTGAAAGACAAAACAGCATAAGGTTATTGCAGTTATCATAAAATATTGTATTTGCCTTGTTCCTTGTGCACTTTGTCATTCAATTTTGCATGCACAGTTCAAACTGAATAAATTGATTAATTCATCAACTTCATGTGCAAATGTACCTACTTGTCATAAAAATACTGGGTCATTTTTGCAAGACACACAGTGTTCACATCCTGAATGCCTTGAACACACAGATGAAGCAGGCAGAGGAAGATGACGAGACCCCGCAGTGGTACCACAGACGCCTAAAGTGAAAGCATCACTCATTTCAACACAAAACTTGACTTCAATTCATGATCTGAAGAACCGGAGTGTGTAAGGGAGTACTCACATTAGGGATGTTTGCCACAAACCAAGCCCAAGCACAACTGTCCCTCCTCTCTAACAGTAGCGACCATACAGTTTGTTAGGGCAGATTCTTAGTCATAGCACTAGTTTATCATAAACATTTTGTAAGCTTTATATTC
>NW_026127822.1:11996-17337 GCF_022985175.1 Labeo rohita | reverse complement strand
AAAATGTTTTAATTTGACACAAACTGCCTGCGATTGTTGACTGGTATCTGAAGTTAATGTTTATTAATATAAAATGTTTTAATTTGACACAAACTGCCTGCGATTGTTGACTGGTATCTGAAGTTAATGTTTATTAATATATAATGTATTTGACGCGAGTCCTGGAGATCGCTGGCAAGTATAATGCAACCTTACCAAAAATATGAAATTTATGTTTTTGACACCAAAGCCTTACCAAAATTTTATATAAAAAGAAAATGTTTTAATTTGACACAAACTGCCTTTTTGACTGGTATCTGAAGTTAATGTTTATTAATATATAATGTATTTGACCAAAGATCGCTGGCAAGTATAATGCAACCTTACCAAAAATATGAAATTTATTTTTTTGACACCAAAGTCCTGATTTTATAAGTATTTTATATAAAAAGAAAATGTTTTAATTTGACACAAACTGCCTGCGATTGTTGACTGGTATCTGAAGTTAATGTTTATTAATATATAATGTATTTGACGCGAACTCCTGGAGATCGCTGGCAAGTATAATGCAACCTTACCAAAAATATGAAATTTATTTTTTTGACACCAAAGCCCTGACACACTTTTCAAGTTATTTTATATAAAAAGAAAATGTTTTAATTTGACAAAAAGTGCCTGCGATTGTTGACTGGTATCTGAAGTTAATGTTTATTAATATATAATGTATTTGACGCGAACTCCTAGAGATCGCTGGCAAGTATAATGCAACCTTACCAAAAATATGAAATTTATGTTTTTGACACCAAAGTTCTGACACACTTTTCAAGTTATTTTATATAAAAAGAAAATGTTTTAATTTGACACAAACTGCCTGCGATTGTTGACTGGTATCTGAAGTTAATGTTTATTAATATATAATGTATTTGACGCGGAGTCCTGGAGTTCGCTGGCAAGTATAATGCAACCTTACCAAAAATATGAAATTTATTTTTTTGACACCAAAGCCCTGACACACTTTTCAAGTTATTTTATATAAAAAGAAAATGTTTTAATTTGACACAAACTGCCTGCGATTGTTGACTGGTATCTGAAGTTAATGTTTATTAATATATAATGTATTTGACGCGGAGTCCTGGAGTTCGCTGGCAAGTATAATGCAACCTTACCAAAAATATGAAATTTATTTTTTTGACAAAAAACCCCTGACACACTTTTCAAGTCATGTTATATAAAAAGAAAATGTTTTTATTTGACACAAACTGCCTGCGATTGTTGACTGGTATCTGAAGTTAATGTTTATTAATATATAATGTATTTGACGCGAACTCCTGGAGATCGCTGGCAAGTATAATGCAACCTTACCAAAAATATGTATTTTTTTTTTACACCAAACCCCTGACACACTTTTCAAGTTATTTTATATAAAAAGAAAATGTTTTAATTTGACACAAACTGCCTGCGATTGTTGACTGGTATCTGAAGTTAATGTTTATTAATATATAATGAATTTGACGCGAACTCCTAGAGATCGCTGGCAAGTATAATGCAACCTTACCAAAAATATAAAATTTAATTTTTTGACACCAAAGCCCTAAAACACTTTTCATTTTAATTTGACACAAACTGCCTTGCGGTATTGTTGATTAATATATAATGTATTTGAAGCGCAGTGGTGGACAGTAACGAAGTAGTTGTAATTCGTTACTGTACTTAAGTACATTTTTCAAGTATCTGTACTTTACTGGAGTAGTTTTATTTTGAGTAACTTTCATTTTTACTTCACTACATTCCAAAGCGTAATATCGTACTTTTTACTTTACTACATTTCATAAACTTATCGTTACTCCTTATAATATATCACGTGCTCTGAGACGCACAAGCGGTGTCTGATTCATGAACAAACTGATTCTTTTCAATGAACCTGTTAAACTGATTCCCCAATCGCACCAAACGATTCATTCACGAATTGGAATGATCCGATTGCAGCTGTTCTCGAATCGACAACTCATTGATTCAAGTGATCCGTTTAGAGCGAGTCTCCAGTCAAATGAATTCACAAGTAAAAAAAAGGGAGATCTTTTGTGCGCGCGACCGATGCTGCGAAAAGTAAGTTACCAAGGTCGAATTTTCGTATCAGAGATGGGGACTGGAGTTTGAGACTCGGACTCGAGTGCGACTTAAGTCGCACACACAGTGACTTCAGACTCGACTTGAGACTCGTCCTCGAAAGACTTCAGACTCGACTCGGACTCGAGCTGCGGGACTCGTGAACAATGTTTATTTTTAGGAAACAACTGATGAGCTCGCTGTTATTCAACTCCCTCCATTACCTATAACCTGCCCATGTAACACGCGACGTGTATCTGCTGCGCGCGGGCGCGCCCACACATTTTTTATTTTTTTTTTTAGGCGCGGCCGCCACACATGAGAGGACAACGAACAAACATGTCGACTGCTGTGCCATTCATCGTTAGCTTTGGATTTTAAAACTTCAAACAAGACGGCCCAAACAGAAGAAGTGCTCAATGCAAAATATGTGATATGAGGATAAAAGATTCAGTATAGACAGCGTCATTGATTATAATAGAGCTTTGTGATATCGCGAACTAAGCTTTTACTAATTTTAAGGGAGTTTGTAAATGAGATACTGATTTAATACAGCAGTTAAATAAACAAGATGTTATTATTAAGTGACTTTCATTGTCTGCCTGTAACACTGTTGCCTGATTTTGCTCTATTTCGTCGTCAGAAGTAGTCTGAAACAAGTCACAACTGAGCCGCTGCGCATCTCCATTCAAACACAGCGGTGTTTCGTTTATGAATGAACTCGTTTCTAGTGAAATGATTCAATTTCCCATTCATAAAGACAGTCACTCTTTATTCCTAAATGAAGCAGCAGTTCGAACGAATCAAATGAATGATATGATTCAGTAATTAAATCAGTCTCTTGCCGCCACCTGCTGGCAGTTATTTAAATCATTTAACATTTCTGTATTAAAACAATTTGATTTAAAACATTAATCTCAACAATGAATTTAGGAATATGATTGCACTTCTGCCACCTCTGAGCCTCATTAAACATATGAAAAGGTAAAAACAAAAGTTAAAGTCCCTTGTAAATCACTTTAAGGAGTCAAATATCACCTCATAATGGGAAGGCAAATTTTTTTATCAGATTTTTGGATTATTGTTTAGAATGTGCTCCTAAAATTTTGATTGTGCTACTATTTTTTTTTAAATTAGGAGCACAATGTGATGTTTGACCATATTTGGTCTTTCTTAATTTTTGGTCTGTACTGTACTGTGTGTTCATGCTACAAGGCAAAATACAGATATTAACTTAAAAGTAAAGCATTCTTGGTGTTTTTGTCATGTTGCAATAGCCTGTTTGCACTGATTATATACCAAAATCAAAGCTGATACTGTATGCTAATAGATAAAGGAGTCATTATAACATATTACATGCTTTGAGTTCCTTATATATAGCTATGCAATGTTGGATGGGTCGCTGTACGTGATGCAACACTTATTATAACCAGAGACTTAATATAATAAAGAGACTTGAGACTTGACTTGGACTCTAGCTCAGAGACTTGTGAGCATCTCTGTTTCGTATTAATTATTATAACTGAAAATCATATTTAGGTCAAAGCTGTCCGTTGTTTGTGAATTACATCTGCTGTAAAAGGTGATCTGTTTAAGCGCACTGAAATGCTTGAATTCAGACACATCAAAAACGAAAAATTGTAATAACAGCTTAAATAAAATAACTCATGCACGTTCATATTCCTCGCTGATGTAAAGTTAGCAGTTTTATTAAAATGCTAGCCCTACGTGACGTCTGTTTATATATTGTTTTGCAACAGTATAAATGTTTATATTGTTTGGATCAGCTAGAGTAGACAGATATAATGTTTATTTAACTATACTGAAAATAAGTAAATATTGTTAGCTGATGCTAACTGTCTAGCTGCTTGCTGGTGCTAAGTTGAGATCATTTTTAGATATAAAGTCCACATATTTTTATTCAACCACCTAGATAGATTACATCCGAGGGAAAAAGAAAGGATGTGATGTTCAGATCATGGTAACTACAGTAATTATCAAAGGAAAGGAAATAATCATTATGTAAATATTTCCTTAAAATGTTCTCCCTAACTTTAGGCCTTATTCTCATGTCATATATAACCGTGACGTTATGCAAAACAAGCTTTAAAACACTTTTTTTTTTTCTTACTGTTGAAAATATGATTGTCAAATCTGTTTTGTCTCGGTACATTGCAGTGTAAGCTACACATTGAATATTACTATATCACTTTCGTCAACATAGTCCATATCAACAACAAAAATGTATTTTTGGGAAAATCCCAGGTTTTTTGAGCAGTAGGATTATAAAAACAAATATGTGCTAATATAAAATTCAATTAAGTAGCCTATTTAAAATTGCAAAATTAATCTATCAGTACTTTTTACTTAAGTACATAAAAAATCGGGTACTTTTGTACTTTCACTCGAGTAAAATTGAAAGAGGAGCACTTTTACTTTTACTGGAGTAATATTTTATTATACGTATCTGTACTTTTACTCAAGTACTCAACTTGTGTACTTCGTCCACCACTGTTGAAGCGGACTCCTGGAGTTCGCTGGCAAGTATAATGCAACCTTACCAAAAATATAAAATTTATGTTTTTGACACCAAAGCCCTGACACATATTCAAGTTATTTTATATAAAAAGAAAATGTTTTAATTTGACACAAACTGCCTGCGATTGTTGACTGGTATCTGAAGTTAATGTTTATTAATATATAATGTATTTGACGCGGAGTCCTGGAGTTCGCTGGCAAGTATAATGCAACCTTACCAAAAATATGAAATTTATTTTAAACACCAAAGTTCTGACACACTTTTCAAGTTATTTTATATAAAAGGAAAATGATTTAATTTAACACTAACTGCCTGCGATCGTTCACTGGTATCTGAAGTTAATTTTTATTAATATATAATGTATTTGACGCGAACTCCTGGAGATCGCTGGCAAGTATAATGCAAACTTACCAAAAATATGAAATTTATGTTTTTGACACCAAAGTTCTGACACACTTTTCAAGTTATTTTATATAAAAAGAAAATGTTTTAATTTGACACAAACTACCTGCGATTGTTGACTGGTATCTGAAGTTAATGTTTATTAATATATAATGTATATGATGCGAGCTCCTGGAGATCGCTGGCAAGTATAATGCAACCTTACCAAAAATATGAAATTTATTTGTTTGACACCACAGCCCTTACACACTTTTCAAGCTATTTTATATAAAAAGAAAATGTTTTAATTTGACAAAAACTGCCTGCGATTGTTGA
>NW_026127822.1:4639-11496 GCF_022985175.1 Labeo rohita | reverse complement strand
ATATAAAATAACTTAAAAAGTGTGTCAGGGCTTTGGTGTCAAAAAAATAAATTTCATATTTTTGGTGAGGTTGCATTATACTTGCCAGCGATCTCCAGGAGTTCGCGTAAAATACATTATATATTAATAAACATTAACTTCAGATACCAGTCAACAATCGCAGGCAGTCTGTGTCAAATTAAAACATTTTCTTTTTATATAAAATAACTTGAAAAGTGTGTCAGTGGTTTGGTGTTAAAACAATACATATTTTTGGTAAGGTTGCATTATACTTGCCAGCGATCTCCAGGAGTTCGCGTCAAATACATTATATATTAATAAACATTAACTTCAGATACCAGTCAACAATCGCAGGCAGTTTGTGTCAAATTAAAACATTTTCTTTTTATATAAAATAACTTGAAAAGTGTTTTAGGGCTTTGGTGTCAAAAAATTAAATTTTATATTTTTGGTAAGGTTGCATTATACTTGCCAGCGATCTCTAGGAGTTCGCGTCAAATACATTATATATTAATAAACATTAACTTCAGATACCAGTCAACAATCGCAGGCAGTTTGTGTCAAATTAAAACATTTTCTTTTTATATAAAATAACTTGAAAAGTGTGTCAGAACTTTGGTGTCAAAAAAAAACTTTTTTTTTTTTTTTTTTTTTTTTTTGGTAATATTGCATCATACTTACCAGCGATCTCCAGGAGTTCGCGTCAAATACATTATATATTAATAAACATCAACTTCAGATACCAGTCAACAATCGCAGGCAGTTTTTGTCAAATTAAAACATTTTCTTTTTATATAAAATAACTTGAAAAGTGTGTCAGGGCTTTGGTGTCAAAAAATAAATTTCATATTTTTGGTAAGGTTGCATTATACTTGCCAGCGATCTCCAGGACTCGCATCAAATACATTATATATTAATAAACATTAACTTCAGATACCAGTCAACAATCGCAGGCAGTTTGTGTCAAATTAAAACATTTTCTTTTTATATAAAATAACTTGAAAAGTGTGTCAGAACTTTGGTGTCAAAAACATAAATTTCATACATTTAGGGTCATGATCCACAAAGTGTCAAATACATTATATATTAATAAACATTAATAAAAGATACCAGTCAACAATCGCAGGTAATAAATTAAAACATTTTCTTTTTATATGTGTCACTTGAAAACATTTGTGTCAGACCCAAAATCAAAAAATTTCATATTTTTGGTAAGGTTGCATTATACTTGCCAAGCGATCTCCAGGAGTTTCCCCCATTCAAATACATTATATTTTAATAAACATTAACTTCAGATACCAGTCAACAATCGCAGGCAGTTTTTGTCAAATTAAAACATTTTCTTTTATATAAAATAACATTGAAAAGTGTGTCAGGGCTTTGGTGTCAAAACAATAAATTTCATATTTTTGGTAAGGTTGCATTATACTTGCCAGCGATCTCCACCCGTCAAATATTTATATATTAATAAACAACTCTTCAGATACCCAAAATAATAACATTTATTGGTTAGATTTTTTATATACTTTAGTTTTTTGTCTATTGTATCAAAAATTAAAAAATTTTTTTTTATTGCATTATATTTCAAGTTTGTGTCAAAAATATTTTTTCCAGATGGTAAAAATTAGCATTTTATATTTTAAACATTAGGTTGCATTATACTTGCCAGCAATCGCAGGCAATTTTGTGTCAAATTAAAACATTTATATTAATAAACATTAACTTCAGAACCAGTCAACAATCGCAGGCAGTTTGTGTCAAATTAAAACATTTTCTTTTTATATAAAATAACTTGAAAAGTGTGTCAGCGATCTTTGGTGTCAAAAAAAAATACATTATATATTAATAATTTTAACTTCAGATACCAGTTGCCAGCATCTTGAGGAGTTTAACAACTTTTTAATTAATCAAACATTTTGAAAACATAACTGTTTAGCCTTTTATAACTGTAAGTCCCACTTTTTGTTCATAGACAAAAAAATGACTTATAGCTAAAATTGTTATAAATCTTAACTTTGGTGTCAAAACTTAAGATTCATATTTTTTTAAATTGCAACATCACAGTTTGGAGTCAAAATAAAACATTTTATATATTAATAAACATAACTTCAGATACCAGTCAACAATTCATAAGTTTGTGTCAAATAAAAACATTTTTTTTTATATTTTATGTAAAATAACATTTTACAAAAAAGCGATCCAAATCTTCATTTAAATCAAAGCCAGTCAAAAAAACAATTTTTGCCAAATTTTAGGATTATCAAAAAATTAATATTAATTAAACATTAACTTCAGATACCAGTCAACACTCGCAGGGAGTTTGTGTCAAATTAAAACATTTTCTTTTTATATAAAAAATTTGATAAGTTTCAGATATTTATGAAGTAGACAATTCAGAAATAGTTTGGTCAAGTAACTTTATTATTTGATTGTCAACAATCGCAGGCAGTTTGTGTCAAATTAAAACATTTTCTTTTTATATAAAATAACTTGAAAAGTGTGTATTTTTGGTAAGGTTGCATTATACTTGCCAGCGATCTCCAGGAGTTCGCGTCAAATACATTATATATTAATAAACATTAACTTCAGATACCAGTCAACAATCGCAGGCAGCAGTTTTTGTCAAATTAAAACATTTTCTTTTTATATAAAATAACTTGAAAAGTGTGTCAGGGCTTTGGTGTCAAAAAAATAAATTTCATATTTTTGGTAAGGTTGCATTATACTTGCCAGCGATCTCCAGGAGTTCGCGTCAAATACATTATAAACATAATTAATAATACATTATATATTAATAAACATTAACTTCAGATACCAGTCAACAATCGCAGGCAGTTTGTGTCAAATTAAAACATTTTCTTTTTATATAAAATAACTTGAAAAGTGTGTCAGGGCTTTGGTGTCAAAAAAATAAAAATTTCATATTTTTGGTAAGGTTGCATTATACTTGCCAGCGATCTCCAGGAGTTCGCGTCAAATACATTATATATTAATAAACATTAACTTCAGATACCAGTCAACAATCGCAGGCAGTTTGTGTCAAATTAAAACATTTTTTTTTTATATAAAATAACTTGAAAAGTGTGTCAGCTTTGGTGTCAAAAAAATAAATTTCATATTTTTTGGTGTTAAAAAAATAAATTTCATATTTTTGGTAAGGTTGCATTATGTGTTGTGCCAGCGATCTCCAGGAGTTCGCGTCAAATACATTATATATTAATAAACATTAACTTCAGATACCAGTCAACAATCGCAGGCAGTTTGTGTCAAATTAAAACATTTTCTTTTTATATAAAATAACTTGAAAAGTGTGTCAGGGCTTTGGTGTAAAAAAAAAAAAAAAAAATAAATTTCATATTTTTGGTAAGGTTGCATTATACTTGCCAGCGATCTCCAGGAGTTCGCGTCAAATACATTATATATTAATAAACATTAACTTCAGATACCAGTCAACAATCGCAGGCAGTTTGTGTCAAATTAAAACATTTTCTTTTTATATAAAATAACTTGAAAAGTGTGTCAGGGCTTTGGTGTCAAAAAAAAAATAAATTTCATATTTTTGGTAAGGTTGCATTATACTTGCCAGCGATCTCCAGGAGTTCGCGTCAAATACATTATATATTAATAAACATTAACTTCAGATACCAGTCAACAATCGCAGGCAGTTTGTGTCAAATTAAAACATTTTCTTTTTTTATATAAAATAACTTGAAAAGTGTGTCAGGGCTTTGGTGTCAAAAAAAATAAATTTCATATTTTTGGTAAGGTTGCATTATACTTGCCAGCGATCTCCAGGAGTTCGCGTCAAATACATTATATATTAATAAACATTAACTTCAGATACCAGTCAACAATCGCAGGCAGTTTGTGTCAAATTAAAACATTTTCTTTTTATATAAAATAACTTGAAAAGTGTGTCAGAACTTTGGTGTCAAAAAAATAAATTTCATATTTTTGGTAAGGTTGCATTATACTTGCCAGCGATCTCCAGGAGTTCGCGTCAAATACATTATATATTAATAAACATTAACTTCAGATACCAGTCAACAATCGCAGGCAGTTTGTGTCAAATTAAAACATTTTCTTTTTATATAAAATAACTTGAAAAGTGTGTCAGGCTTTGGTCAAAAAAAAAAAAAAATCATTTCATATTTTTGGTAAGGTTGCATTATACTTGCCAGCGATCTCCAGGAGTTCGCGTCAAATACATTATATATTAATAAACATTAACTTCAGATACCAGTCAACAATCGCAGGCAGTTTGTGTCAAATTAAAACATTTTCTTTTTATATAAAATAACTTGAAAAGTGTGTCAGGGCTTTGGTGTCAAAAAAATAAATTTCATATTTTTGGTAAGGTTGCATTATACTTGCCAGCGATCTCCAGGAGTTCGCGTCAAATACATTATATATTAATAAACATTAACTTCAGATACCAGTCAACAATCGCAGGCAGTTTGTGTCAAATTAAAACATTTTCTTTTTATATAAAATAACTTGAAAAGTGTGTCAGGGCTTTAAAAAAAAAAAAAAAATAAATTTCATATTTTTGGTAAGGTTGCATTATACTTGCCAGCGATCTCCAGGAGTTCGCGTCAAATACATTATATATTAATAAACATTAACTTCAGATACCAGTCAACAATCGCAGGCAGTTTGTGTCAAATTAAAACATTTTCTTTTTATATAAAATAACTTGAAAAGTGTGTCAGGGCTTTGGTCAAAAAAAAAAATAAATTTCATATTTTTGGTAAGGTTGCATTATACTTGCCAGCGATCTCCAGGAGTTCGCGTCAAATACATTATATATTAATAAACATTAACTTCAGATACCAGAACAATCGCAGGCAGTTTGTGTCAAATTAAAAACATTTTCTTTTTATATAAAATAACTTGAAAAGTGTGTGTGTTTTGGGTCAAAAAAAAAAAAAAAAAAAAATTTCATATTTTTGGTAAGGTTGCATTATACTTGCCAGCGATCTCCAGGAGTTCGCGTCAAATACATTATATATTAATAAACATTAACTTCAGATACCAGTCAACAATCGCAGGCAGTTTGTGTCAAATTAAAACATTTTCTTTTTATATAAAATAACTTGAAAAGTGTGTCAGAACTTTGGTGTCAAAAAATAAATTTCATATTTTTGGTAAGGTTGCATTATACTTGCCAGCGATCTCCAGGAGTTCGCGTCAAATACATTATATATTAATAAACATTAACTTCAGATACCAGTCAACAATCGCAGGCAGTTTGTGTCAAATTAAAACATTTTCTTTTTATATAAAATAACTTGAAAAGTGTGTCAGGGCTTTCAAAAAAAAAAAAAAAATAAATTTCATATTTTTGGTAAGGTTGCATTATACTTGCCAGCGATCTCCAGGAGTTCGCGTCAAATACATTATATATTAATAAACATTAACTTCAGATACCAGTCAACAATCGCAGGCAGTTTGTGTCAAATTAAAACATTTTCTTTTTATATAAAATAACTTGAAAAGTGTGTCAGAACTTTGGTGTCAAAAAAAAATAAATTTCATATTTTTGGTAAGGTTGCATTATACTTGCCAGCGATCTCCAGGAGTTCGCGTCAAATACATTATATATTAATAAACATTAACTTCAGATACCAGTCAACAATCGCAGGCAGTTTGTGTCAAATTAAAACATTTTCTTTTTATATAAAATAACTTGAAAAGTGTGTCAGAACTTTGGTGTCAAAAAAATAAATTTCATATTTTTGGTAAGGTTGCATTATACTTGCCAGCGATCTCCAGGAGTTCGCGTCAAATACATTATATATTAATAAACATTAACTTCAGATACCAGTCAACAATCGCAGGCAGTTTGTGTCAAATAAAAAAACATTTTTTTTTATATAAAATAACTTGAAAGTGTGTGTCAGAACTTTTGGTGTCAAAAACATAAATTTCATATTTTTGGTAAGGTTGCATTATACTTGCCAGCGATCTCCAGGACTCGCGTCAAATACATTATATATTAATAAACATTAACTTCAGATACCAGTCAACAATCGCAGGCAGGACTCCTCTTTGACTTTAGGAGGACGTTCTATATTGGTTATTCTGTGGTCATATAACAACGTTACAAAGAGGACATTTAGGACGTTAACAGAACGTTCTCACATGGTCCTCTTTTAGTCATATAATAACGTTCGCAATATGACTTTAGGAGGACGTTCTATATTGGTTATTCTGTGGTCATTTAACAACGTTACAAAGAGGACATTTAGGACGATAACAGAACGTTCTTACATGGTCCTCTTTTAGTCATACAATAACGTTTGCAATATGACTTTAGGAGGACGTTCTATATTTGGTCCTCTTTTAGTTATATAATAACGTTTGCAATATGACTTTAGGAGGACGTTCTATTTTGGTTATTCTATGGTCACATAAGAACGTTATAAAGAGCACATTCGGGACGTTAACAGAACGTTCTCACATGGTCCTCTTTTAGTCATATAATAACGTTCGCAATATGACTTTAGGAGGACGTTGTATTTTGGTTATTCTATGGTCACATAAGAACGTTATAAAGAGCACATTCGGGGACGTTAACAGAACGTTCTCACATGGTCCTCTTTTAGTCATACAGGAACGTTCGCAATATGACTTTAGGAGGACGTTCTATATTGGTTATAATGTGGTCATATGAGAACGTTATAAAGAGGACATTCGGGACGTTAACAGAATACGTTCTTACATGGTCCTCTTGTAGTCATACAATAACGTTTGCAATATGACTTTAGGATGATGTTCTATATTTGGTCCTCTTTTAGTTATATAATAACGTTTGCAATATGACTTTAGGAGGACGTTCTATTTTGGTTATTCTA
>NW_026127822.1:0-4139 GCF_022985175.1 Labeo rohita | reverse complement strand
TAATTTGACACAAACTGCCTGCGATTGTTGACTGGTATCTGAAGTTAATGTTTATTAATATATAATGTATTTGACGCGAACTCCTGGAGATCGCTGGCAAGTATAATGCAACCTTACCAAAAATATGAAATTTATTTTTTGACACCAAAGCCCTGACACACTTTTCAAGTTATTTTATATAAAAAGAAAATGTTTTAATTTGACACAAACTGCCTGCGATTGTTGACTGGTATCTGAAGTTAATGTTTATTAATATATAATGTATTTGACGCGAACTCCTGGAGATCGCTGGCAAGTATAATGCAACCTTACCAAAAATATGAAATTTATTTTTTTGACACCAAAGTTCTGACACACTTTTCAAGTTATTTTATATAAAAAGAAAATGTTTTAATTTGACACAAACTGCCTGCGATTGTTGACTGGTATCTGAAGTTAATGTTTATTAATATATAATGTATTTGACGCGAACTCCTGGAGATCGCTGGCAAGTATAATGCAACCTTACCAAAAATATGAAATTTATTTTTTTTTTTTTACACCAAACCCCTGACACACTTTTCAAGTTATTTTATATAAAAAGAAAATGTTTTAATTTGACACAAACTGCTTGCGATTGTTGACTGGTATCTGAAGTTAATGTTTATTAATATATAATGTATTTGACGCGAACTCCTGGAGATCGCTGGCAAGTATAATGCAACCTCACCAAAAATATGAAATTTATTTTTTTGACACCAAAGCCCTGACACACTTTTCAAGTTATTTTATATAAAAAGAAAATGTTTTAATTTGACACAAACTGCCTGCGATTGTTGACTGGTATCTGAAGTTAATGTTTATTAATATATAATGTATTTGACGCGAACTCCTGGAGATCGATGGCAAGTATAATACAACCTTACCAAAAATATAAAATTTATGTTTTTGACACCAAAGCCCTGACACATATTCAAGTTATTTTATATAAAAGGAAAATGATTTAATTTAACACTAACTGCCTGCGATCGTTCACTGGTATCTGAAGTTAATGTTTATTAATATATAATGTATTTGACGCGAACTCCTGGAGATCGATGGCAAGTATAATACAACCTTACCAAAAATATAAAATTTATGTTTTTGACACCAAAGCCCTGACACATATTCAAGTTATTTTATATAAAAAAAATGTTTTAAAATGTTTTAATTTGACACAAACTGCCTGCGATTGTTGACTGGTATCTGAAGTTAATGTTTATTTATTTTATATATAATGTATTTGACGCGAACTCCTGGAGATCGCTGGCAAGTATAATGCAACCTTACCAAAAAAAATATGAAATTTATTTTTTGACACCAAAGCCCTGACACACTTTTCAAGTTATTTTATATAAAAAGAAAATGTTTTAATTTGATTTTATATTATTAATATAAATTATTTTATATTTTAATTGACACAATACTAATTTGCCAAAAACTGCCTGCGATTGTTGACTGGTATCTGAAGTTAATGTTTATTAATATATAATGTATTTGACGCGAACTCCTGGAGATCGCTGGCAAGTATAATGCAACCTTACCAAAAATATGTAATTTATTTTTTTTTTTTTTTTTTTAACACCAAAGCCCTGACACACTTTTCAAGTTATTTTATATAAAAAGAAAATGTTTTAATTTGACACAAACTGCCTGCGATTGTTGACTGGTATCTGAAGTTAATGTTTATTAATATATAATGTATTTGACGCGAACTCCTGGAGATCGCTGGCAAGTATAATGCAACCTTACCAAAAATATGTATTTTTTTTAAACACCAAACCCCTGACACACTTTTCAAGTTATTTTATATAAAAAGAAAATGTTTTAATTTGACACAAACTGCCTGCGATTGTTGACTGGTATCTGAAGTTAATGTTTATTAATATATAATGTATTTGACGAACTCCTGGAGATCGCTGGCAAGTATAATGCAACCTTACCAAAAATATGAAATTTATTTTTTTGACACCAAAGCCCTGACACACTTTTCAAGTTATTTTATATAAAAAGAAAATGTTTTAATTTGACACAAACTGCCTGCGATTGTTGACTGGTATCTGAAGTTAATGTTTATTAATATATAATGTATTTGACGCGAACTCCTGGAGATCGCTGGCAAGTATAATGCAACCTTACCAAAAATATGAAATTTATTTTTTTTTTTGACACCAAAGTTCTGACACACTTTTCAAGTTATTTTATATAAAAAAAAAAAATGTTTTAATTTGACACAAACTGCCTGCGATTGTTGACTGGTATCTGAAGTTAATGTTTATTAATATATAATGTATTTGACGCGGACCTGGAGATCGCTGGCAAGTATAATGCAACCTTACCAAAAATATGAAATTTATTTTTTTGACACCAAAGTTCTGACACACTTTTCAAGTTATTTTATATAAAAAGAAAATGTTTTAATTTGACACAAACTGCCTGCGATTGTTGACTGGTATCTGAAGTTAATGTTTATTAATATATAATGTATTTGACGCGGAGTCCTGGAGATCGCTGGCAAGTATAATGCAACCTTACCAAAAATATGAAATTTATTTTTTTGACACCAAAGTTCTGACACACTTTTCAAGTTATTTTATATAAAAAGAAAATGTTTTAATTTGACACAAACTGCCTGCGATTGTTGACTGGTATCTGAAGTTAATGTTTATTAATATATAATGTATTTGACGCGAACTCCTGGAGATCGCTGGCAAGTATAATGCAACCTTACCAAAAATATGAAATTTATTTTTTTGACACCAAAGCCCTGACACACTTTTCAAGTTATTTTATATAAAAAGAAATGTTTTAATTTGACACAAACTGCCTGCGATTGTTGACTGGTATCTGAAGTTAATGTTTATTAATATATAATGTATTTGACGCGAACTCCTGGAGATCGCTGGCAAGTATAATGCAACCTTACCAAAAATATGAAATTTATTTTTTTTTTTTGACAAAGCCCTGACACACTTTTCAAGTTATTTTATATAAAAAGAAAATGTTTTAATTTGACAAAAACTGCCTGCGATTGTTGACTGGTATCTGAAGTTAATGTTTATTAATATATAATGTATTTGACGCGAACTCCTGGAGATCGCTGGCAAGTATAATGCAACCTTACCAAAAATATGAAATTTATTTTTTTGACACCAAAGCCCTGACACACTTTTCAAGTTATTTTATATAAAAAGAAAAAATGTTTTAATTTGACACAAACTGCCTGCGATTGTTGACTGGTATCTGAAGTTAATGTTTATTAATATATAATGTATTTGACGCGAACTCCTGGAGATCGCTGGCTGGCAGTAGTATAATGCAACCTTACCAAAAATATGAAATTTTTTTTTTTTTTTTTTTTTTAAAAAAGCCCTGACACACTTTTCAAGTTATTTTATATAAAAAGAAAATGTTTTAATTTGACACAAACTGCCTGCGATTGTTGACTGGTATCTGAAGTTAATGTTTATTAATATATAATGTATTTGACGTGAACTCCTGGAGATCGCTGGCAAGTATAATGCAACCTTACCAAAAATATGTATTTTTTTTTTTAACACCAAACCCCTGACACACTTTTCAAGTTATTTTATATAAAAAGAAAATGTTTTAATTTGACACAAACTGCTTGCGATTGTTGACTGGTATCTGAAGTTAATGTTTATTAATATATAATGTATTTGACGCGAACTCCTGGAGATCGCTGGCAAGTATAATGCAACCTTACCAAAAATATGAAATTTATTTTTTTGACACCAAAGCCCTGACACACTTTTCAAGTTATTTTATATAAAAAGAAAATGTTTTAATTTGACACAAACTGCCTGCGATTGTTGACTGGTATCTGAAGTTAATGTTTATTAATATATAATGTATTTGACGCGGACTCCTGGAGATCGCTGGCAAGTATAATGCAACCTTACCAAAAATATGAAATTTATGTTTTTGACACCAAAGTTCTGACACACTTTTCAAGTTATTTTATATAAAAAGAAAATGTTTTAATTTGACACAAACTGCCTGCGATTGTTGACTGGTATCTGAAGTTAATGTTTATTAATATATAATGTATTTGACGCGAACTCCTGGAGATCGCTGGCAAGTATAATGCAACCTTACCA
>NW_026127821.1:0-16337 GCF_022985175.1 Labeo rohita | reverse complement strand
AAATCGTTTCAAAACACATAAGATCTCCCATAGTTTTATAATACCGAAAATCAATCAGAATTCTAGATTTCACACGATTAAAAAAAACTGTTTGTAAGTTACTACTTACATTTTGTTCAATCTTAATTTTCCGGGTATCATAAATTGACATTTTTGCTTCACCCACAAGAAAATTCAACAACTGACAACAAAATCGATGTTTTCGCGTATATTTAAATCCGCAAATAAACACTTCCAATGAAAAAGTCTCATCAAAACGATTAAATAAATCACTTAAAACTTTAAACAATGGATAGAGTCTATTACAGTACACAAAAGTATGATATACAGTTTCTTTCTGAAAACAAAAAGGGCATTCGTCACTGCTACCTGGGTTTAAAACTGAAACAAGAGCATTTACAGCTATAGCGCCATGAAGAATTCTCCACTGTAAGTCTCCTACTTTCTTTGACAAAGGAGATTTATACAAAATTCTCCATTCTGGCTTAACATTCTCCCCTAAATGGAGAACAGCACGCCATGGAGTGTCAACTCTTTTGTGTAAAACACTCTTATTAAAGGATTTCACACAACTCTTATACACAGTTCTTCCAGATACAGAATTAGGCCCCATTAAAACCAAAATACTGTTTTGTAAAAAAAGCCCCTCAAACTCTTTAAAATCAGTCAACAAGTGCAAATCTGGAAATGGGTCATTACAATTTGGGGTAATTAAACCTTCAGTATATTCACGCAGCAACTTAGCTTCTTCAGGTCTAAGAGCAGACTTCCATTTTTCCAACAATTTAGCCACTATGCGTTTTGACTTAACCCCCAGACAACTAGTGACTGCATCAACATTCTCAAAGGCCAATCCAGCCAGATCAAAAAGATGCCCAAAAGTCAAAATCCCAGCCTTAATAAGTGTCTCATTTACAGAAGGGAAAATCCCCTCACTTGATAAGTCCATGCGCGATCCATAAATCAGCGGTTCTTGGAGCACCCAATATAGAGAAGTTGTAACATCATGTCTTTGCACTTTAAACAGAGACCACACTTTTAATAGATTCCGATAAAAAATTGGTAACTTAGACAAGTCCATCTTTTGCGGATCCAACCAAAATAAAGATCTCTCAAAGTTCAAGTCTCTGAATCCTCGCAAGATTGCACAAGCAGCAAACTTCCAACTTGAGTCCACTGGTCCAGTAAGCAACCTTTGAATAAATTGAATCCTGAAGGCTGCTATTCTGCTCTGTACATGCATTAAACCGTGTCCTCCTTCTTCTTTGGGTAGGTACAAAACAGATCTTGATACCCAATGCATCTTGTCCCAAAAGAAGTCTACTAAAATTGATTGCAATCTTGACAGTAAATCTCGTGGAGGATCCACACAAATTAATCGATGCCAGAGAGCAGATGCAACTAGGTTGTTAATAATCAATACACGTCCTTTATATGACATTTTAGGGAGCAGAAACTTCCATTTAGCAAGGCGACCGTTGACCTTTTCAATGATTCCTTCAAAATTTTTCTGCATAAACATGTCATTCCCCAAAAACACTCCCAAATATTTAAAACCCTCTTTAATCCAAGATAACCCTTCTGGGAGCTTTGGCTTTACATTTTGCCAGCTCCCAACCAGTACTGCTTCACTCTTAGACCAATTCACTTTTGTAGCAGAGATCTTATTAAAATCATTTAGAATTCTTAACAACATGTTCACATCACTTTGTCCATTGATTAACACAACAATGTCATCGGCATAGGCAGACAATTTAAAATGATTTTTACAATTCGGAATAGACAGTCCACATAACTCTGATCTTATTTTAGTTAAAAAGGGCTCTATGGCCAAAGTATACAACATGCCAGATAAGGCACACCCCTGCCTGATTCCTCTGAAGACCTTAAAAGGGGCACATAAATTCCCATTAATTTTTAAAACACTTTCAACATTGTTATACAAAGTTTTTAACATAGTCAAAAAGTTCTTATTAAAACCAAAAGCTTTTAATGTATTCCACAAATATGTGTGCTCCACCCTATCAAAGGCCTTTTCTTGATCAATCGACACTAGGCCGAAATTCAACTTAAAATTTTTTCCAATATCTAAAATATCTCTGATGAAAGAGATATTATCAAATATTCGCCTTCCTGGAACACAGTAGGTTTGGTCAGGGTGAATAATGTAGCTAAGAACTTCACTTAATCTATTGGCCAAAACCTTGGAAAGTAACTTGTAATCAGTACACAACAAACTAATGGGCCTCCAGTTTCTGATATCATTTAGATCACCTTTCTTGGGCAATAAAGTAAGAACTGCCCTTCTACAACTTAAAGGTAACTGCCCATCTGCCAAACTTTTGTTAAGTACTTGCAACAAATCCATACTGACTTCTGCCCAGAAAGTCTTATAGAATTCAATCGGCAGGCCGTCAATACCAGGCACTTTATTACATTCCATACTTTGGAGCGCCTTTTGTAACTCTTCAATAGTAACAGCTTTACTTAAAACAGAATTCAGTTCCTGAGGTACTTGAGGTAGATTTTCAAAAAAAGCACTCACGTTTGACTCATTTAAAACTAACTCGCTTTGATATAGCTTTTGATAAAAGCCAACTGCCCTATTTCTTATTTCAACTGGGTCTGACAATAAAACCCCATTCTCAGAACGCAAGTTATATATAAACCTCTTTTGCCCATTCTTTTTTTCCAAATTAAAAAAGAACTTTGAAGGTGCATCCATTAATTCGATATTTTGGAACCTTGATCTGACCAATGCTCCTTGTGCAGTCAGACCCAATAAATTAATTAAAAGGTTTTTTTTCTCTTGAAAGCTCTTTATAAAACAAGAATCGCCTGAGGCATCTCCATGTTGTGGTATATCCTTTAATTCTTTTTCTAATGATTCAATCATACTTTTCCTTTCCCTTGTCACATTAAAGGTGTACTGCTGGCACAATTGTCTAATTTGTATCTTTGCAAAGTCCCACCACTGTTGTATAGATTGAAAGGATGCTTTTCTAGATCTAAAACCAATCCAGAAATCCTTAAAGACATCTTGAAAAGAAAGATCACATAAAACATTAGTATTCAAGTGCCAATAAGCACTCTTAGGCATAATAAACCCCATGGTTACAATGCACTTAACTAGACTGTGATCTGAAAAACCAACGGGAATGATTGAGCATTCTTTAAATAGGTTAACTTGATGCCGATATCCATAAAATCTATCTAACCTGGCTAATGATAGCATATTTTCATGAACATGAACCCACGTATACTGTCTTTGCAAATGATTAAAATTCCTCCATACATCTACAACTTCATTAGTATTCATCAATTGTACAAGTCTCCTACGTGACGGCATATGAGGTTCCACGTGATTTCTATCTAATAACTGCTCTGTACAATTAAAATCCCCACCTAAAATCAAAACATCCTCCGTATTACAATTTGCCAAAACATCACTCAAAGTATCTAAAAAAAACATCCTTTCAATTGCCTTGGTAGGCACATATACAGAGATGAAAACAAAAAAACTATTTTCAAACTGAGCCCTAATCTTTAAAAGTCTGCCTTTTATAATTTCCTCAACTTGATATGAACAAGGAATAAAACTTTTAGAAAATAAAATTGCAACACCTCCGCTACTGGAGCTCAAATGACTTAAAATAGACAGTCCATCAAACTCCCTAACCCAATCACATGCATTTACCGCATCACTATGGGTCTCCTGAACAAAAAGAACATCAATTTGTTTCTGTTTAGCTACTTCAAAAAGCTGAAAACGCTTTTTTCCTTCCCTAGCCCCATTTATGTTAAGAGATGCAATGCATATTTCTCCCATAAATAAGGAAAGCCAAGAGAAAAATAAAATTAAGCCCCACATAAATGTACTGATTATTTTTCTGTACTAACATTAAATTCTGGTTGGGTATTAAGTTTAGCGAGAATTTTCTTAAGACGGTACACTTCTTGATTGCTAAAACACCCTTCGTTCCTATATATTCTCACTTTATCAATGAACTGAATCACATCCGGAAAATATTGCTCAATGCGAACTTTTCTCACGTTCTTAGTTTCTTTCAGAAAGGATTTAATATCATCTGCACTATAACTCCTACTGGAGAATCCACTTTGCGGCAAACTGCACGTTACACTACATTCTGAGAAGTCACTTTCGCTTTCCGTGTCAGTTTGACTTAGATCACAATTAAATCCTCTCTTTGCTTGCTCATCCGACGGACGCTGCTCTAACCTTCTCTTCTGTGGCGTTTTAAAAGCACAATCATCCAGCTTGGATAAACTCACACTTTCGCAATGAAAAGAAGACTCGCCCGCCGCGTCCGCATCATCTGATCTACTTTCGGCTTCATTCAATTCTACTGGATTAACAATCATCTCTTCCTCTTCATTTGATCGGTCTACCGGCTCTACCTCCGCTATTTCCCCAACCAAAGCAACCGCTGTCTGCACTGAACTCGGCCCAGGTACCTCACCATCAATGACCGGCACTATAGCCTCTCGGTTTTCCCCAGCATTTGCACTAATCTCTTCAACCGGTAAGGTTGCCTCGTTCAACTTTTCCACCCTATTGGGGCACAGACGAGCTAGATGGCCCATTCCATTGCAACTAAAGCACTTCATATTGTTTGTTGTAGCGAAAATAACGTAATTGAAATCCTCATATCGAAAATTCAGAGACAAATCCAGCTCATCAAGGTGCTCCTGCAAAATCATATACACATAACGTCTAAAAGACACTACGTGCTTTAAAAGAGGTGACTTGGTACCAATCGGAATCATCTTTATCGGTGAAACTATTTTACCATAACGTACAAGCAAGTTGGTCAACACTTCATTAGGGATAAAAGGTGGCACATTTGACAATATCACTTTTCTTGACGGCGTAGACAAAGGGAGCACTGGTGTAAAAATACCATTAATCACAATCCCGTTCTGCACTAACTGATTTGCTAGATCAACTGTTTTTGCAAACACCAGGACAGCACCATTCATACGGGACGCTGACAAAATATTCTCGTGACCAATCTCTTCCCCCACTGCTAGTCCACAATCCTCTACACTAGCAGTTGAATCTATTTTCACACCATGACGCCTTGTCAGTGAATTAAAACTCCCGCTGCCTGGGGCAGCCATATTTTATTTTTTCCAAATTCTGTTTTCATTTTTCTGGTCTTCTTTTTAATGGTCAAATTTAACTTTATTAATCAAAATGTATTTAATTATGTGTAATTAATTAAAAACATGTTTAGGAACTAGGTTTAATTTTTTTTCACCTTACGTTTTATTGTTACCAAATATGTTTTAGCATGTCTGTTTATTTGAATGCATAAAAACAACTTTTATTTATTTTTACAATAGCCTTATGGAATTCTGCGTTGTGTATTTTTATGGTTATCAGATGAAGGTTTAAAATATTGATTTAATTGATGTTTTAAAGAAAATTATATTTTATTTTCGGCAAATAAAGGGGATTTACTATTAAAATGTTAAACATGGAAGAAATATTGTGTGAAAAAAGTATACATTTTTATTAATTAATAGTAGTAGTAATAGTAGGCACGTACATTATACTGAATGATTAATAAAGTTAAACTGAACTTTTATGTTGACGGGTTGCCAACTTGCCTTGAGTACCTTTAAATTTCTGTGTGTATATTTGACGCTTGTTTTACTCAAATGAAACAGTGAAATACTCATGAAGTGACTCTCAGAGCAGTTCTGGAGATGTTGTTAACGTGTTTATGCCCTTATTTAGTGAAACGGCAGACACTGAAATCACTGCGCGTGTCAGTATTACATCTATAGAAAACGAAGCCATTCATAAAAAGACACGCAGAACATGCAGGATTCATATTTAAATAGTCTTTTGCGGCATAATATTTACAGATACCAGTCCATATCGCTACTTGATTTAAGTTTAATGACCAACTTTTGATTATATAATGCAAACATTGTCAAATTCCGTGGAAATCATAGGGCCATACAAAAAATCATTCGGGGCTGGAGTAAAAACTTTCGGGGCTCGAGCCCCGAGTGATTAGCCCTAGCGACGCCCCTGCTCCCAACACGTGAGAGCGGACGCCCCGGCTAAACGCAACACTCACTCCTCTATTTCCACAAAACGCCTAACAATAAACAACAAAAAGTAAAACAGACAAAACCAATATAACCCAAAAAAACAAACAAAGATAGAGAAGTATAGGCCACTCGTACCTCACACAGCAGCCACACGCTCTCACTCAACTCTCCGCCCACTCACCCAGCACATACGCACGAGAGAGAGAGAGAGAGAGAGAGAGAGAGAGACTCGTTAGAGTACAGTACCGGTGCGTCTCAAACAAAGCTCGTGAATCAGTATGTAACCATAAAGATTATCGCTGTCATATGTAATCAGCCATCTGGAATAGTAATTTTATAAAAAATAGTACAAAAATAATAATAATAATATTAAGGTAGCATATTTATGTATAATGATTTCTCCTGGCTGTTTAACTGTAACCTGTGTAATGCTTGACTTATTTTTATTTATTTTTTCTTCCTTTTACATTCTCATATATTACTGTGCATAGTGTTATTTATTTATTTGTTTGTTTGTTTTATAACATTAATATGATGTTTTGTCTTCTTTCTCTTTTGAGTACTGATTTCCATCTAGTCTTGAGTGCAAAGTTTAGCTCTAGCCCCATCATGTACAGCTGAACCAGCTGATCAGGGTCTTCAGGATTACCACAGACTTCCAAGCAGGCGTGTGGACGGGTTGGAGCTGAACTCTGTCGGATGTTGGTTCAGGAAGTGATCCTGCATCTCTTCTCAACGGTGATTAGTCAAAACCTAAATACTTTTTAAGTTGTATTGTTATATTTCACTAATATTTTTTTTTCTCTCTCTGTCTTTTTCTCCCTTTGGCTTGTCAACTTCAGCTAAACAAAGAGCCACCAGGTCGCTGCATCTTTTGTAATGTAAGTGCATTTAAGTTTATTTAAAGCTGCACATTCATGCATCAAGTTAAAGTCATTAGTAATTTCTCATAGTGCACCTTCCTCCAAAAATTAAAGTTCTGTCATCATTTACTCACTCTGTTGTTGTAAAAAAAAAAAAAAAAAAAAAAAAAAAGAGAGATTTAGAAGAACATTTCAACTGTTTTTGTCTGTACAATGAAAACAACATTGGATGCCATTGACTTTCATAGTATTGACAAAAAACACTGAGACAATGTTGTATTATTTAGGTTTATATATTTACATTTTAATTGTTCTTTTCTTTCTCACTTAGATGATGGAGCAAAAAGTAGGCTGGTCACAGCATCTGAAATGAAAACATCTATTAAAATGCCTCCGCAGTATAAGACACTTGGGATGGTGGAAGGAGCAGAAGAACGAGCGATCAGGCAGAGTTCTACTGTTGCCTCTTAGGGAACTGATTTATAATCTACTTAACGTTCTGATTTAGTTTTAATTGATCATTGCTCTGTCCTATAAAATAATTTAATACATTCCACTGTTCAGTAGTTTGGGGTCAGAAATGTAGTGTTGTTAAGCATAAGAGAGCTCTTTCAAAAACACTGACAAATCTTACTGACCCTAAACTTTTAAACAGTAGTGTTTTCTGCTTTTTTTTTTTTTTTTTTTTTTGTTTACGTGGCTGTGAATAAATGAAAGTATTCGAAATTTATGACTCTTCGTTTATTACTTCTACTTTCAGCGTGCAGTTATTCTGCATATGCATTAATAGTAATATTGTGGCATTTTGCAGGTACAAAGTAAAAGCAAACTAATTTTGTTATTTGTTAAGGCCACAATGGCCATTCACAGGTGCCCCCACCCAGCCTACAGCATGCCCACATTTTCCCCACTGTGCCCACACCCAACCCACAGCATCCCTACACTATCCCTACAGTGCCCACACCCAACCCACAGCATGCCCACACTTTATGGGCCCACAATCGGCCCAATTGGGGGCCCACTCTGCTTTGTGTGGGCCAGCCCACACTTAACCCACACTTTTGGGCTGTCCCACTCGGGCCCCACACGGGCACCATAGTGTGGGGCCCACACGTGCCCCGCATTTCACGCCGGTATCGGGGCCCACAGCGGGCTGCCCGCGCGGGTTAGATTTTTTGCCCACAGTGGGCCCACGCGGGCCCCAAACGGGCATGTTTGCTGGGAAGATGTTTGTGTCAAAATCATCTTGTTCTGTAGGAGCTAGATTTTCTTGAAACTATACTTTAAAACACAATATTAAGGCTTCTTGAGTCATTTTTGTGAGAGAATTTTAGTTCCGCATCTGAAAATCGCCAAAACCGGAAGTGACGTCACGAGAGGGAGTGCCGTCAATGTAAACAATAGAAAAACAATGGATCGCAATGATCGCTCGGACGCGGAGGAAATTTTGAATGTTTATTTACACTCGTATGATGGACCACACATACAATTATGAGTCTGCTATGTGGCCAAGAGAGCAGGGACAGGCCAGGATTAGACAGAACAACGGTCAGATGAGACGACGAATTTGTGTTGTGGTGAGAACAGGGAAGAGACCAGTGTTAGCTTAGAAGAGACCAGTGTTATAATCAGGCTAAAGCAAAGCTAATATTGCTCATCTACAAGTATTCATACTACTTACCCGTAACAGAAACTTAATCATTAATCAAGCGCGTCAAACGATATATAATCAGGCTAAAGCAAAGCTTTGTGTTTCAATATTGCTCATCTACAAGTATTCATACTACTTACCTATATTGTCGCACGGTGAAGAATTACACAACCAGGTGATGACAGTGCAAGCCCCGGAGGGTGGATTTTATTGACAGTTCAAACAAAAACGTGCAATAAACTCTGTTGCCTTTCCCCTGTGCGTGCTGCTGTGCTCTCTGTGCTCGGTGCTTGTCTCAGTGGGGGTGAGGCCGATCAGGTCACGAGCTGCTGTCTGTGGGTACAAGGGAGAAAGAGCGTTAGTGTCTGTCACCATGAGGAGAGCGATCTCCCCGTGTCTGTGCTTCCAGCAGCTCTTCTTATCCGGCCAGGTAAGTGGCTGCAGCTGTGCCTGATCGGCGTGTGATGGCGTGTTGCAGGTGTGGTGAATCCGTTGCCAGGGCGACGCTGACGAGAGCTCGGGAGACGTGTCACACTCCCCCCCCCTAAGCGTCGAGCTGGTCCTGCAACGAGAGACGTTAGCGTAGTATGGGGAGTATAGGGGGGGGCGGGGAGTGCGCCCTGACAGACCTGCAAAAGCTGACCACAGCCTGGAGAGTCCGTCTGCGTTTGCGTTGTCGGCCCCGGCCCGGTGTTTCACTGCGAAGTTGAAGTCCTGGAGCGCAAGGAACCACCGCGTCACTCTGGCGTTGGTGTCTTTAGCTCGGGACATCCACTGTAGGGGGGGCGTGGTCTGTCAACAGAGTGAAGCGGCGGCCCAGCAGGTAGTAACGCAGCTCCAGGACTGCCCACTTGATGGCCAGGGCTTCCTTCTCCACGGCGGCATACTTGGACTCTGCTGTGGTCAGCTTCCTGCTGATGTACACGACTGGATGTTCCTCGCCCTCCTGGACCTGGGAGAGGACCGCGCCCAGGCCCGTGTCGGAAGCGTCGGTTTGCAGCAGGAAGGGGCAGCTGAAATCCGGAGCTCGGAGGACCGGCTCGGAGGTGAGGGCGGCCTTGACCCTCCGGAATGCCTCTTCACGTGCTGCGTTCCACTGCACCTTCTCCGGCTGCCCCTTCCTTGTCAGGTCTGTCAGGGGAGATGCTAGCGTAGAGAAGTTAGGAATAAAGCAGCGGTAGTACCCCGCCAACCCCAAGAAAGCTCGCACCTGGGTCTTGGTCCTAGGAAGGGGGGCGTTGAGGATGGCCTCCACTTTCCGCTGCTGAGGCCGGATCAGCCCCCGGCCGACTTGGAACCCCAGGTACTGAGCTTCTGCGAGGGCAAGATGGCATTTGCGGGGGTTGGCGGTAAGCCCAGCCCGGCGTAGTTCCGTCAGCACCCTCCGCAGCCGTCCCAGATGTTCCTCCCAGGTCTCCGAGTGTATGACGACGTCGTCAAGGTACGCCGCAGCATAGGACTGGTGGGGGCGGAGCAGGACGTCCATCATGCGTTGGAAGGTCGCCGGCGCCCCCGTGGAGGCCAAAGGGGAGGGTCCGGTATTGCCAGTGGCCACTAGGGGTGGAAAAAGCAGTTTTAGGTTTAGCGGATTTAGTGAGTGTTACTTGCCAGTACCCCTTTGTGAGATCGAGTGTTGAAATGAACCGGGCCCTCCCCAGGCGTTCCAGCAACTCATCCACACGGGGCATGGGGTAGCTGTCAAACTCGGAGACCTCGTTGAGACGGCGGAAATCATTACAAAAGCGGAGGGAGCCGTCGGGCTTAGGTACCATTACGATGGGGCTGGACCAGGCGCTGCGAGATGGCTCTATTATTCCTAACTTCAGCATCTCTTGGATCTCATCCTCAATGGCCTGTCTCCGAGCCTCGGGGACCCGATAGGGCCGCTGCCTGACAATGACCCCGGGTGGCGTGCGGATATCATGCTCGATGATGGAGGTCCGCCCAGGGCGAGTCGAGAACACATCGGAGAACTGACTGACCAGCTGTTGTAGCTCGGTACGTTGGGCGGCCGAAAGTTCTCCTCCCATGTCGACAACCACGGGATCGGTGACGGCGAGTGCGGCAAGCTGGTCCCTGGTTCCCACCCAACGCTTTAGTAGGTTGATGTGATAAATCTGTTCCTCTCTTCGTCTTCCAGGTTGGCGCAGACGGTAAGTTACCGGTCCAATTCTTTCCGTGATGGTGTATGGCCCCTGCCAGGTTGCGAGGAACTTACATGCGCTGGTGGGAACCAGTACCATTACCCGGTCACCAGGATGGAACTCCCGTGGTTGCGCCGCCCGGTCGTACCGGCGTTGTTGGGACTGCTGCGCCTTCGTCAGATGTTCCTTGACCAATGGCATGACCCTCTCGATCCGCTCGCGCATCTCTCTGACGTGTTCGATCGCCGAGCGGAGAGGTGCCGGCTGCTGCTGCTCCCATGCCTCCTTGGCGACATCCAGGAGCCCTCTAGGCTGCCTGCCGAAGAGGAGTTCAAATGGAGTGAACCCGGTGGAGGCTTGGGGAACTTCGCGGATTCCAAATAGAACATACGGAATCAGCAGGTCCCAATCCTTTCTATCTTCAGCAGCCACTCTCTTTAACATCTGTTTAAGGGTCTGATTAAAACGTTCGACCAGGCCGTCCGTTTGAGGGTGGTATATCGTGGTCCTGAGCTGTTTTACCCGCAGCAGCCGGCAGAGGTCAGCCATGAGTCTTGACATGAAGGGGGTCCCTTGGTCAGTCAGTATCTCGGAGGGGATGCCGACACGGGTGCAGAGGAGAAACAGCTCTTGTGCGATGTTCTTAGCGGTGGCTTTCCGTAGGGGGATGGCTTCGGGATACCTGGTTGCGTAATCCACCACCACTAGGATGTGCTCGTGGCCCCGGGCAGACTTTGGCAGCGGCCCTACCAGATCCATTCGAAGGGCACCTCAATGATGGGTAGCGGAATCAGCGGGCTGGGGGGAGGCATTCGGGGTGCTGTTCGTTGGCAGGTTGGGCACGCTTGACAGAATCTTTTGACATCTCCATCGAGGCCGGGCCAGTGAAAACGATCACGGAGACGCTGGACGGTGTTGGCTGCTCCCAGATGCCCGGCCATTGGATGCGCGTGTGCCAACTCCATTACCACTTCCGTTTTGCTCTTCGGGACTACTAGCAGCTGTTTCCTCTCCCCCCTCTGCTCTGCGACACAGTACAACAGGCCGTTTTGGACAATGAAATGCGGGAGAGGATGGGGTGCAGGCTGATGTTCCTGGCCTTCAAGTACACGCACTTGGTTCCAGCAGTTTTTAAGTCGATCATCTTCTCTTTGTGCCTTGGCAAAAGAGCCCCCTCCTGTTACCTGCTGGAACACGTCAAAGAACACGTTAGAATTTTGGGAGGGGGACTCACCATGTCTCCCGCTGTCCGAAGCTAACAGGGCCGGGCGTGGTGGTTTCCTTCCGACTCTGCGCTGCTGGCGGCTCCCGGTCGAGCGGGCTGGCTGGGTGCTGTAGCGGAGAAGCTGATCAAAGCCGGGCCAGTCTCTTCCAAGCAGTAAGGGGACCGGTAGGTCCTCAATGATCCCCAGTTCTACAGGCCAGGAGCTGGTGGCTGCAGCTATGTTGACACGCCGCGCTGGGACATGGCGGGTGTCACCGTGGACACACGTGATGGGTAATAACGCTTTAGAGTTTTGGCGGGGTTGCAGGATGGCGGCTTGGGCGAGACTGATGGTGCTGCCGGAGTCGATGGGGCGATGACTGGGCGTCCGTTCAGCTTGACCTCCGCTCGCGGTGCACCTCGTGGCGGCTCTCGATGAACAATACAGCCAGCCAGCCAAGCTCGTGCAGGTGGTAGAGGTTCCTCGGTGGGCATGGGTTCATCGGCGGGGCCGGGAGCCGCGGGCCTGTGCACGTGTCGCGAGGTGCCCTCCGGCGTGCGCCGCTCCTGGACCACCCTCCGAGGGAAGGACAGTGCTCGCTCCCCTGGGTCACGGTGATGCGCTGCCTCCGCCAACTCTGTGGATTCAACCAACTCTGCGACGGTGGAGGGGTTCCTCATGCCCACCGCTATTCTTACGGCAGGGGGAAGAGCTCTGAGGAACCGGTCAATGATGACACGCTCCGCTACCTGGATGACGGTGGGGTTTCCAGTCAACAACCAGTGATGGGCGAGTCGGGCAAGTTCGGCAGCTTGGGCGCGGGCTGGGCGGCGAGCTTTGTACTCCCAGTCTTGAAACAGTTGGGCGGCAGAAATAGGGGAGAGACCTAGGCGGCCGAGAATTTCTCGCTTCAGGTCGTCGTAATTCTCCATAGAGTCAGCGGGTAGTGCGAAGTAAGCCCTCTGCGCCTCGCCCGTGAGCAGCGGACCCAGCAACCGCGCCCATTCCTCTTTGTCCCATCCTTCCCGGACGGCAATCGTCTCAAACATCTGCAGATAAAGTTCTACATCATCATGACTTGTTAACTTTTGCATAAGTTGGGTCACCTTAACCCGTGGGTCGGGTAGCGGAGTGTGCTGAGCGTTGGAGAGGCGGAGAGCAGCGAGTCCTTCCTCCGTCGCCCCCTGGCGGCTAGCAATGTGCTCCATTATTTGCTGTTGTCGTACGCTGACTTCGGTGAGACACTTTAAGATTTCCTCCATGCTTGGGGAGGAGCACTGTCCGGTTTTCCGGTGCACTGAAAAAAATTAACAAATAAGGGGAAAAAAAATCAGTCTTCGGAACGGCGGGGTTGTGTAATTCTTCACTGCAATGCCCGCATTCTCCACCAGATGTCGCACGGTGAAGAATTACACAACCAGGTGATGACAGTGCAAGCCCCGGAGGGTGGATTTTATTGACAGTTCAAACAAAAACGTGCAATAAACTCTGTTGCCTTTCCCCTGTGCGTGCTGCTGTGCTCTCTGTGCTCGGTGCTTGTCTCAGTGGGGGTGAGGCCGATCAGGTCACGAGCTGCTGTCTGTGGGTACAAGGGAGAAAGAGCGTTAGTGTCTGTCACCATGAGGAGAGTGATCTCCCCATCTGTGCTTCCAGCAGCTCTTCTTATCCGGCCAGGTAAGTGGCTGCAGCTGTGCCTGATCGGCGTGTGATGGCGTATTGCAGGTGTGGTGAATCCGTTGCCAGGGCGACGCTGACGAGAGCTCGGGAGACGAGCTCGGGAGACGTGTCTATATATACACACACACACACACACACACACACATGTAACAAATGTAGTGTATATACACACAAAAATATACCACCTGACCCATTTAAAAACATTTAACAATCTTTCAGTGTGGGTATAACATGTTAACATGTTAAATTGTGTATGCTGTGCTAGATACACGCCAACAGTTTCATCTTGTTGATCCTCTGGAGGGACCTGGAACAGGTGTAGTGGAAGACAAGAAAGTGTTGCGTTCTCATACAGCCTTTCGTGACCTGCAGTATTCCACTATCATTCATTGCTGACCATGCTTTTCCACTTGGCCTCCATCACATCTGCATCTCCATTAGGAGTGGAAGCTGAAGTCCAGAGGTGGTTAATAACAGCTGGCCTCTACTGCTTCAGATCTTCACACACCCCCATGTCTTGCAATGTCTCCCAAAGCCTTATAAACACACCACATGACAATAAATTACCAATTAGTTGTGCAAACAATGTCACTAAGCTGTAACTAGACCTGATGGTTACAATATTAACAAACTGAGGTTAACTTACCAGTTTTGCCTTCTCAAATGGTAACGTTTTTACACGGTTTTATTATATTGCTAATGCTTACAAGCCGCGGTGCTTTACAACAACTTATACACATCTCGTTGCGTCTCATCATTAAATAATTATGTCCAGTGATTTGGTAGTTAATACATGTTATAAGAATACTAATAAATAATAATAATAAAACAAGACTTACGGTGCACATTTCACGTTTTCGAGCTGCATCTCTGATGGATCCGGACGAACCACAGGCTGACGGCGGACCCGATGAAGGCGCTGTGTGCACCGAAGAAACCGCACCAGCTCTGAGCTGCTTTGGCATCCCATGTTGAACTCCATCATACAGCCGGGACAATAATCCTCCGGTGTAAATTGAACGCTACACACCACCGCGTTTTTCAAAGCAAATGCATTAGTAAAGGCGCGTCTCTTCAGCTGCACAAACGCACGCAGGCACGGAAAATAGCGCCGTCCTTTTTCATGTTAGCAAACCTGTGGACTGGATGTCCTGACAGGTTGGAGTTTGTGCAACCTCCAAAAACACAATAATTTACCATGACGATAATCAATTGAAACAAAGAAATAACTACAGAAAACACACTGACTCAAGACCGCTCCTACTGAAAACCAATAGACCGCAGCAAACGACTCCCTCTCGTGACGTCATACGACGCGATGTAAAAAAAAAACGCTTTTTGAGAACGGTCAAGGAAATCGTCACTTTTTCTTCTAAATTTGTGCCCTTGCGTCTTGTAAAACATTTTCATACCCTGCATTAACGATTCATATGGTATTTTTATACAAGGATATATGTTTATTTGAAAAACATTTTTAACCTGCAATATGCACTTTAAAACCAAATAAGCTCTGCTCGCCCCACCCCTCTCTTCTCTCTGTCTAGTGACGATCCTGTATAATTTAGCTGCATTTAGCTGTGTTTAGCCGCTAAGTTTGCTAACTAGCACATTATTAGGAAAATGCGATTGCAAAGATTTATAAAAAAACCTTATACTCACTTCTGCTGTAAGTGAAGCTGGATCACGAATGATTTGCATGAACATAGACGGATATATGTAGATCAGGAGGCGCATTCCCTTCACAAACAAATGTAATCTACTGCATCTTCAGCTGCTCAGATGTCGGGAGTAAATGATGACCACTATGTTCATTATTACATCCAGCAACACAACACTTCAATCTGAGATATTCTTGTCTAACTTACATCCCTGCTCCGGCATCGAAATAATGGACATCAACCTGTTACAGCTGATTTAAGGTGGGTCTGAGGTAAGACGCTCATGTCAAACAACTATCGTGGGAGCAGCCTCTAAAAATCATTATAGAATTGATTTTTACACACACTGCCTACACACATTAATGTTCAAACAACATGTAAAAGTGAACTTTGCATCTGATGACCCCTTTAAAAAACAGCTATTGTGGGTAGTAACAACATTTACATTTACATTGGTTTACATAAATCACCAACACTGTAGTAATACAAAGTGGATTGAAAGTCGTTAGACTTTTATTTTATTTTATTATTATCTTTGAGTTGCTGTCATATGAACATTATTTTGTTGCCAGAAGATTTTTCTTTCTCAATGAGTTAGTCATCTCTGCTTGTTTAAAGGATATTTTTCAACTGTAACCTTGAAACATGCATTTTCTGTAAATCTGTTTTGAAATAAGTATTATAAAACGTGCTATAGGCTACATATATATTTACACATGGTTTTACTAGTAAAACTGTACCAATCATGATTAACCTTTTTTTTTTAAATTCTTTTGATGCCATCCCTGATAGCACAGACTCTTGGAGATGTTTAATGTCTGCAAGACGTATTTTTTAGATTGTTTGCTCATATGTAATACGTTTAGGATGTTTCCTATCATATGTCAAATAGACGTCTATTAGATGTTTGTGATTTAGAATGTATGTAAAACTGACACCTTACAGACATCTGACAGATGTTTGTACACAGCAGATGCTTTCCACAACAAGAGATCATTAAAAGACATCTTGCAGATGTACGTGTGTTATCTGGGATGATTCTACTATAGTAA
>NW_026127820.1:0-16342 GCF_022985175.1 Labeo rohita | reverse complement strand
CATATTTCCAAATAAAATATGGTCCCCTACACGTCCCAAGAACGTTCTGAATGTTCTGTGAAGGTCCTCCAAATAACGTCCCCCAAACCTTTAAAGAACTCCACATCATGACCGTCTCGGAACGTCCTGGGAACGTAACTAAATAACGTCCTTGACACCAGCGTGGACGTTCTGACAACGTTTTGGGAACGTCATATTTCCAAATAAAATATGGTCCCCTAAACGTCCCAAGAACGTCCTGAATGTTCTGTGAAGGTCCTCCAAATAACGTCCCCCAAACCTTTAAAGAACTCCACATCATGACCGTCTCAGAACGTTATGGGGACGTTACTAAACAACGTCCTTGACACCAGTGGGGACGTTCTGAGAACGTTCTGGGAACGTCACATTTCCAAATAAAATATGGTCCCCTAAACGTCCCAAGAACGTCCTGAATGTTCTGTGAAGGTCCTCCAAATAACGTCCCCCAAACCTTTAAAGAACTCCACATCGTGACCGTCTCAGAACGTTATGGGGACGTTACTAGGCAACGTTCTTGACACCAACGGGGACGTTCTAAGGACGTTCTGGGAACGTAAAATTTCTAGCGGGGTTGTGAATTAACATGAACTAACAATGAACGACTGTATTTTCATTTCATTTAACAAAGTTTAATAAATACTGAAATAAATGTACTGTTTAACATCATTAACTAATAAAATCTTATTGTAAAGGTGTAATATTATTTGATCAAAAATACCGCAAATCATCTCCGGAACCTAGCCCCAGAGTCTTGCACGGATCTTGTTTGATAAACCCGCACCCGCAGTAATTAAAACCGCAACCCGAACCGCACCCGCATTAAATCTCCTACACGAGGTAGACACTTACGTATTAAAACTGTTACGGCTCTTCGCAGCAGGTGCCACCGAAGACAAAATGTTTATTTATTTTTATTTTTTTTGTCTTTATGTAAGTGGCAGGGCAGATTATTAATTTCACTGAGCTCATGTAAGAGTGTTGAAAACGATGAAAATCATTTAAATATAATGGAAATCACAGAGTTGTATGATCAATCAAAAATCTTTTACAAAGATATAAATTACAAAAAATAAAAATAAATAAAAATCCAGAGCATGTGTGTACGAGTTGGTTTGGCAGGTAAAAATAGTTACGTCTAAAATGTCATAGTTAACTGTGTCTGACATGAAAACTACTAGTTATTCTCCCATAAAATGATAAATGGCTTGTTTTTTTTTTATTTAGTTTTTAGTAAAATCAAATGTGACCTTGTTGTTTGCAATATATTCGCCCCAAGACTGCATCGCAAACACAGCCTTGACTGCAGAAAACACTTAGACAATATGAGAGAAAGTGCCAGCCACGCAACGATTCCACCGCCTGCCACGTCCTGTGTGGATGGGCCTTTAAACAGTCTTCAGACAGAGCATGAACACCAGCACGGGACCGTTTGAGAGCGACTGCCTATCAGCGTGTACCGGATTGAGTACAAAGAGCAAATACCCTTGACTGTCGCCCATCCGACCTGCACCTGACACATACATATTATTATTCCTATTATTTGAGAGGCCTGTGGTCTCTCAAAAACGGCCTCTCATGCTCTCGCCTTTCCTGGAGGTGGGCAACCCTGTAACCAGAGTAGGGGGCCTCAACGCGCTCTTGTGCCCACCAGAGTGAAGGCGTTTGGGCTAGGTATCTCTCGCATTAGCCCCTGCAACCTATGGCAAACCATCAATTCCCAGAGTAGGGGGTTTATGAGTTCTTCACCCCCAGCCAAGGTGAAGCACTTGGGCAAGGAGTCCCTCTATAAAACCCCTGGAGCTCAGTTTTCATTCCCAGAGAAGGGGTGACCTGCGGTCTCTCAAAAGGGCCTCTCACGCTCTCGCCTTTCCTGGAGGTGGGCAACCCTGCGTAACCAGAGTAGGAAGCCTCAACACGCTCTTGTGCCCGCCAGAGTGAGGGCATTTGGGCTAGGTATCTCTCACATTAGCCCCTGCAACATATGGAGAACTGTCAATTCCCAGAGTAGGGGGTTTTATGGGTAATTTACCCCTGGCCAGGGTGAGGGCGCTGGGCAAAGCGTGCCTCTATACCAGGGGTGCCCAACCCTAATCAAACACACCTGTCTATAGTCACCTGTCAAGTGCTCCTTTAGATCCTAATTAGCTGGCTCAGGTGTGTTTGGTCAGGGTTGGGGCTGAACTCTGCAGGAATGTTGATCTCCAGGACCAGGGTTGAGCACCCCTGATCTATACAATCCCTGGAGCTCAGAGTCCATTGCCAGAGAAGGGCTGCGCTTCAGCCCGGCATCATCACTGCCAGGGTAATGGTGGGTGGGCATGCGGTCTCTCGAAATGGCCCCTGTCATTCCTGGAGGTGGACAACCCTCCGTAACCAAAGTAGGGGGCCTCAACGTGCTCTCATGCCCGCCAGAGTGAGGGTGTTTGGTCTAAGTATCTCTCACATTAGCCCCTGAAACATATGGAGAACCAAGAGTAGGGGGTTTTATGGGTGTAATTCCAAGAGTAGCGGGTTTTATGGGTGCTTCACCCCCAGCCAGGGTGAGGGTGCTGAGCAAGGCATCCATTCCCAGAGAAGAGGGCCACTTCAGCATTGCATCAGTCCACCAGGGTGAGGGTAGGCGGGCTCCTCTCCTGGAGGTGGGCAACCCTCCATGACCAGAGTCGGGGACCTCAACACACTCTCATGACCACCAGAATGAGGGCGTTTGGGTTAGGTATCTTTCACATTAGCCCCTGCAACATATGGAGAATGTCAGTTCTCAGAGTAGGGGGTTTTATGGGTGCTTCACCACCAGCCAGAGTGAGGGCACTGGGCAAGGTGTCCCTCTATATACCCCTGGAGCTTAGTTTCCATTCCCAGAGAAGGGGGCACTTCAGCCTGGAATCATCCCACTAGGGTGAGGGTATGTGGGCAAGGCATCCCTCCCAACAGCCTCTAGTGCTCAGTTTCTATTCCCAGAGTAGGGGGTTTTATCAATTGATAGTTTTAGGGGTGTTTAACAGTTTTGTGGAAACATGATCATTTTTTTTTTTTTTTGATGCATTTATAGCATATGAACAACATTTTGAAATAGTTTATTTTAATGGTGTTAAAAACTCTTTACTCACCACTTTTTAACTACTTAATGCATCCTTGCTGAATTATTATTGTGCTAAATTACAAGAGCATTTTTTTTGTTGTTCTAACCCCACATTAACAAACACACAACTCGGTAGTATTTTAAAAAGCTTTTTTTATTATTATTTACTGGGAATCAGAATCAGCAACTACAATATATTCTCAGATATTTCAATTTGCAGATTTATAAGGCATTATCCATACACGTGTTTGACAATCCAATGGCAAGTTGTCGGATACAGACAAATCTTATTTTGCTTATAAAAAAACCCTACATTTTCCATTTCTTTTAATATTCATTTAAAAAGACAATGCAGTTGAAAACATCACTGAAATCTAGAAGTATATAAAAGAAAATATAAAAGAGTTTAATTGTATAAAAAAAGGCAAAGTCAAGGCATAGGCAAAAAGTAATTAATCGTAGCAAAATACAGTACATAGTGGCTTAACATGCAGCATTATTGCATACTGTGTTTCTCTTTCAGACCACCAATGCATGAAACACAAGACGTGAGTATTCTGGAAGCTATGCAAAAGTATATAGTGGTTTGCATGTCTGATTGTGTGTGCTTTTAGAAACAAGCACGAATGCGTTGCAGTGGGTCTGTGTCCCACATCTTCGGGTCCCAAGCCTGGAACCAGCCAGTGAAGGTTGGGGGCTCACTGCCTTGCTTTACAGTGACGATCGGGGTCCCGCGACGACCAGAAGGATCAGAATCCACATATTTTTTGGCTAACAGTAAAGAAACAATCACATTAATAATCAGGAATTAACTTAATCCTTCATTGTTGGTACACATGAGCTGCTCTAATTGGGATTTTGCTTTTTGGTACCTTAACTGTATAAATGTAACAGTATGAATATAATTTTTAATATTAGTTTGTGCCTCAGCGTCTTAACTCACCTATTTCACCTGCTCCATTCCGCTCCACCTCGTTGGCGTCATTACCAATCCAAACAAAGATCTAAAGCAAGATGATTTAAGAAACTGAATTAAACATTTAAAGTTTAACATTAGACTTAAGTCAGGTTATATTTTTATTCAACTGAATGATAACAAGGCTGTACTTCTGTTCCTCACAGCCTCGTTTTCATTCCTGTGAAAAACTAAATATGGCGCTACCCTGGCTAAGGTCTATAACTACACTTCATTCTGTGTTCCATTTTGGTATTTAACATCCAATTTTCAAGAACCAGTCAAATACTTATGGAAAAAAATCTATTCTCATCCTGTATTTCCTGCTTGAAAATCCTGTTTCACTCAGAAGTTTATCAGATTACAGAAGTAAAGTGTGTTGCAAACATCATTTTGTGTTGACTTTGTCATTATCGTTACTTTAAACGCTCACCTGATCCCCGGTATCCAGAAGCATGACATCATCAGTGGCCAAATCAGACTGAGTGAAATCTCCAGGCACTTCCTCAGCCTGAAAAGGAATAGGAGAGGCATAGTAAATTGTATGCATTCATTAAATAAAGAAACTTAAATAAGTTGCACATTCCATTTATGTTAACTCACGATTAGACGTCCTGTCTTGTTGGAGCAGCCAAAGAGACGTGGAGGTTTAACAATCTTCTGCAGGCTCTTAGAAGTTTGATAGTCCTTCTTTCCACCCAAAGCTGACCAAAATCCAGCTGAGAGAAGCAAAGATACAGATCAGTACCAATCAGTTGAAAAGAACAGGAAATGTGATTAGTTCAGGAATGCCTTTTAACTGTAAAAATTACAAATGGCAGACACCCACCCGGCTCTTTGCCCTCTGAAATTTCTGTGGCACTGCCTCCAAGGAAGCTGCAGACGTGTTTAGCAGCAGCCATTTCTTCATCTGAAGCACCCACTCCTTTCCATACAAACAGGCCACCAGGACTCTTTAGCACAAACGCATCATTAGTGTTCAGTTTAGATGCAGTGGGTTCCACCTGGGTGAGAAAAGAGAAAGGGAGAGAAGGTTGATTGCCTGATGGTCATTGCTGATTCTGTTCATGTAAGTGCCTGCCATCGTTACCTACCTCCACAGCGCGGGTTGCACGGCTGGAGCTCTGGCGGATATGAAAAAGGCGCGTGCTGCCAGCCTGACTCTGACCACTTTTACGTGAAGTCCCACCCAAGTGGATGATCATGGGTTTCCCCTTGAACAGACTCATCAAATGGGCTGGTTCCTGGCCTTGAGTGACACGTACCTACAGGGAGACATCAAAATTGAGAAAGTCTTTTTATTTCCTACAATCTAAGCTCCTCTCTGTATCATATTAGACATGGCGACAGGAGTGAAAAAATAAATTCTTTATAACTTTATTACTTTAATTTAAGCATGGAATACAATTTGACCAGACTTAAGAAATTAGGTTTGTGTTTGTTAATACCTGGACAGGCGAACCTCCCATAGAATCATCCAGCTGGACTGTTAGAAAAGCTGAGGCACCCAGCTCATCTTGTGTACACTTCAGACCTTGCCTGTTATAAAATGTAATTGGGCCATTAAATATGGACATGATTGAGTAAATATTGACTAATTGGGTGATTAATGAGCTTGTCAACCTGTGGTTATCTTGACTTACCAGGTGTAGATAATGTGGTGCTCTTTGCTTCCCTGGCGATAGGTGTAGAGAATCAGATAACAGTCTCCTCCAAAGAACTGCCCATAGCTGGAAGGTTCAACTGGAACTTTATCCCCACCCTCTACACGCCATATCTGCCGCGGTCAGAGCAATGGACTTCATACAAGTGCAGCTTGAAATTAACAATAAAAGTGTAGCTATAGCTGTTCAGTCATGAGTTCAAATGGGTCTTTAGAGTAGAGCTTCATTTACGAGTTGATAGTTAAAGGGTTAGATCACCCAAAAATGAAAATTAGCCCATTCTTTACTAACCTTCCAGGCATTGTAGATATATATGACTTCCTTCTTTCAGATGAATCATAGTTATATAAAAAATTATCCTGGCATTTGCAATCTTTAGTATTGTGTGGGCAGGTGTTTCTCTTCATCAGTCCAAAGCATGTCTAATAAAGTGCATCCATCCATAATAAATAAAAAGTGCCTACATGGCTCCAGGTGATGAATAAAGGCCTCCTGTAGCAAATCGATGCGTTTTTGTAAGAAAAATATCTATATTTCAGACATAATAATCACTTTAATCCAGTTTCCGGGTGGATGACGTAGGACGTCTCGCACAAACCAACGTTTGTTTACAGGAGCAAAGGATGCACAAGTTCCTTACTTTCGCAAAGGAAAACCAGTCTCCTCTTGGCTTATATCAAAATCCTCCAACATTTTTCTTTACAAAGCTGCTTCTGAGTGTGACCAGTTGGCGCAAGCTAGAGTAAAGTGATTATTATGCTTTAAATATGGATATTTTTCTTACAAAAATGCATCGATTCACTACAGGAGGCATTTATTTACCCCTCGGAGCCGTGTGAGGCACTTTTTTTTATGGATGGATGCACTTTATTAGACTTGTTTTGGACTGATGAAGAGAAACACTGGCCTAGGCAATTCTAAAGCTTGGAAATGCCAGGATAATTTTTAATATAACTCCGACTGGATTCGTCTTAAAGAAGGAAGTCAAATACACCCAAGATGCCTGGAGGGTGACTAAATAATGGGCTAGTTTTAATTTTTGGGCGAATTAACCCATAAAATAAATGATACAATAGCATTAGCAACTTCAATCAATCAATCGTTATGTAGCAACTTGTTAGCATGAGTCATTTCAATAGAAATTTTGCGCATTTCTTGAATTTTAAATCTTGAATTTTGCATTAGTGTGAAAGAATTGCGCACACAGATTCTGTTACGACTTCAAGTTGGCCATTAAAATTTGCTGCGTTACCAATCCTTGAGGCAACCCAAGGCTTGACAACACCAGTTCTCCTCTGGGTTTCAGGACTCCAGACTGAACAGCTCTATGGTCCTTGGTGTTATTAGCTTCAGTATTTTTACCTGGACCTTGCCAGAGCCGTCATCCACCATACCATGCTGGGCAGCCATTGTTTTGTTGGAGTGCAGACTGGAAGCATCAAAAGGAACCTTTGAAACTTTGGCAATGCGGCCAATGGCGTAAGCCTGTCCTGGACCTGTGGTTTGATCCTTATCCTTCCAGTCACTGAAGAACTGCTTGAACAGTGTAGTCTCGCCTCCGGCTGGCATAACCTGGATCTGATCACAAAAAGTTAGATAGGCTGATTAGAATTTGGCTTTCACTTGATTTCCTCTCTTTAACATGCTAGATCCAATCCTGATACCTGTGTGTTTTTGGGGTAGTTCTTGTCTTTGATAAACTGCTCAGCCACCTTCATGGCCGCCTTACGTTCTTCAGTGTTTGCGCTTGGTCCTGAAAGGGTTAAAACACATGAAATGGTCAATAAATTCAAAAGCTTCACCTTAATCAATATATATTTAATATAAGGACGCCAAAATAAAATTTGACCATACCTTTCCAAAGGAAGATCTTGCTGTCCACTCCATTGTCCAGGATGTAGCACTCATTAGGAGAGAGCATTTGCTGTTTGAAAGGGCTGCTCTGGGCCACCAGAGATGTCTTCATACTGCCTGCAGCATCAGATACCTAACCCATTCAAAACACACAAATGCATACATTAAAAAAAGAGACACCATGAATACAATACAATTAGCATAATATAGTGCTTGTAGTGTGTGCATAATACATAAATGTACCATATAGAGTGTGCCCTTATTCTGATTGCTTCTATCAGTCTTCTCATCGTCAGGACTTCCTGCTGGGATGCTGGGCTTTTGCCCAAGAGCCTAAAAATAAACAAACACAATAAGAGTTTCCACCAGTTATGTCCATGGCAGTGGTCAAACCAGTACACAAAAAAGACCAGAAGCCAACATTAAAACCAGATGAACTGGAATTCTTTCTTTGCTGACTGCATTAAATATTTACTGCTTGCTAATATTTACAAACAGATTTCATCTTTATTTTAGTTTCTGTACCTTACACTGGAGCATGGTGCTAGCGAATGCTAAGGTCTTGAGTTCAATTTCCAGTGAATTATGAACTTGAATATTAATTGAAAGATTCATTTTGTCTGAATTTATCTAGTGTCTCTGATTTCCTTGTTGTGTTGATGAAAAACATGACTCACGATGAAACAGCTGAAAGATGACCTATTGAAAAACAAGCTAAAACGGCATGCTTGCGAATGCGTTTTCATGTCACATTCGCTTATGTTCATACTATCGGGTAGGTTTAGGTATAGTGCAGATGGTACGTTATTTTAAAACAACACAAAGCATTAAAGTTATAGCGCCACTCAACAGAGATTTCAAATCAGAATTGCGGTGACGGGCACAAAACCAATGTCACACAATACTTGTTTGTGTTACTGAAGTATGTTTCTGAAGCTACAAAGATGGTCCACAATATCTGGAGAAAGATATCCATTAGCATCCCCATTTATGTCAATGGCAGTTGCTCAGCTCACAGTATTTATTGTCTACTACGTACAGTATTTATTGTCTACTACGTTTTGAGGGAGCTCAGGTGGTTTACAACTAAAACAGACATAACAAAGTGATCAAGTAAGTCTGTGTTGTTACTGGTCTCACTCTTTTGCTGTCTTTTATTTGTGTTTCATTAATTAAACACTTTAGGTGAGGCATGCCCCCACTGACCTAATTATTTTTCCTTTCACTTCCTGTCACAGTGAAACCAAGATAAGCTCATTCTTTGCGCTGCATGTTTAAACGTGCAACATAATTTAGTTTTTTTGTTTTGTAGAAGACGATAAGACTTACAGCAAGGACAGCCTCTGGCTCAGAACCATCCTCAACCATGTGTATATTGGCACGCCCATTTCTCTCATTATCACGAATGCCAATGGCCACCTCGGAGGCTTTCAACAGCTCAAAACGGTTGCAGTCTTTCCCACACCATTGGTAGATGTCCTAGGAAAATCAGAATATGATTTGTGAGGTTGGGAATTTTGGATTTCTCAGTAAAGAGATTCTCAAATTCATTTATTACTTCACCCCATGCGTTTCTGACCTTGCCAAGATCAATGATGAAGCAGTCTCCATGATTGAAGCTGGCCCAAGACAAATTCACCTCTGTGGCACGAATGGCACGTCGTCCCTTAACGTGAAGCAGGCGCTTCACATTCATGTCATTGGTCACCACATGCTGGAACCCAGAGGCCACACCACCTTGCTGTGTAGGGGGAAAAAAAACAAATACATAAAAATGTCTCGTGGCTCTCAAGGTGCAATTAAAATAAAAAATATTTTCTCATGATACAATGCACTTAATCTGAGAGGGAAAACTGCAGCTGAGAAATTATGTTCTGCTGGATTAGTTTTCATTTTTAAATTATTAAAACCATCTCAGACAAAACATACATTAAACCTGCCACATTATAAATTTGCAAGGGAAAATCATTCAGGAAGTTTCCACTACTGATTTGAATGAGGTTTTTCACACCCTTTTCGATAAACACATTTGTTATATGAAACATATATTTGTAATCCTGGACGGTAATAAACTTTAATTTACTACTACACATTATTCTACATTTATTCTTAAACTTTTACAGATTCTTAAACCCCAGTTTTGAAATTGTACCCATTATGGTAACACTAAACTAATATATTAATAATTACTGCATCAGCAACTATTGAACATTCTATGATTTATAGATTAAGTATGATTTACTTAAATGTGTCATAATGTATTAATTTCCTAATAGCATATTATATTAACTAATAGTGTAAATTCATGTGTTAATTATCACAAAGTAGTCATAAAGTCATAATGACACCTTTGCAAATCATTAGTTAATGATTAAATAAAGTCAAAAAAAGCAAAAAATAATTAATAAAATTAACACATGAATTTACACTATTAGTTATTATAATATATTATTAGGGAGCAAATACATCTTATATATTATGATTTAACTAATAACAATTGATTTATTACTTAATCTATGAATCATATAGAATGTTCATTATTTGCTGATGTAGTAATCATTAATATATGGTTTAGTTCTTCATAAGTTACACTTACAATTAACTTGTGAGTACCTGTGCATTAGTTATTATTATTAGTTATTATTTAATGCATAATTGTTGAATTACTCAAATGTAGTATATAGTAAATTAAATAATATTCTTCTGACAACATATTTTTGACATAAAACACAATAATGCATGTCCACTGATTAAAAGGGTGGGGTTACACGGAGCACTGAATGTAAAAAATGAAGCATTACTAAATATGACGATGATTTTGTCAGATTTAGCAATAAAAATATAACAGAACTGGGTTCTCTTTTTCATTCCGCTCTATTACCTTGTACTTAATTCCAGCTTTAAAGTAGCCAAGGAAGGCGATAGACTCGTTGTTCTGAACCTCACGGTACTGGACTGGTGCCCCACCCAGATGATCATCCAGCTGCGTAGTAAAAATGGCAGCAGCTCCACTTTCATCCTGAGAGCACTCATTACCTGCAGTTTACACAGACACTGAGTAATGCAAATATTCAAAATAAACAGTGTCAAGGTGTGTTTTGTATTAGCCTACATATCTGACAAGAAAAAAACAACGCCACGTTTTTGAAAGGACTCTGAATTGTAAATGTGGTTATGTTCTCTCACCCAACCACATGTGGATATTGTAGGATGGAGCAGAAGTGGTGTAAAGAACAACATAGGCATCTCCAGTGAAGAAGTTTCCATGCAGTTGCTTGGGGACAGGTTTCAGGTCCATCTTCTCGATCCTCCAAATCTGGAGACCAGGCTCCTTGCCTGCATTCTGGAACTCCTTATGGCAAACCATGATTCCTGGAACATACAAAAATAGTGGGAACTATGAAAATCCATACAATTCAAAGACGTACTACTGGGATGGCGATAAAACAGCACAATAGATCGCATAAAGGAAAACAGTGACTAAGGTTTCTTCATCTTGTAAAAAGTACCCTATAACAAAGCAACATCCAATTTGATTTAAATATAAGGAAAATGTGTGGATGCACATGGCTTAAAAATTTGCATTGATAGTAATGCAGGATCTACTAGATGAGGACAATATGAGACTGTTTATATTACTGTACCTGCACTTCATCAGTGAGCATTTTAACTGCATTTTCAAGTCATACAGAAAACAAAAGGCTGTTAGGGTGTTTAGGTAGGCTATAGGTGGGTGCAGCCCAGCCGGGTGGGGTGTCAACAAATGAGTCATGCTGCATGATTGCAGCTGTGGGCAGATATGCGTGCCCCGATCTTTTGAGTTTACCAGGAAATAGTTTTATGCAAAGAACACACTTTGCATGTACATAAGATCTGCCATTTACAGATGTATAGTATTAGAAAAAAATACCTCCCTGCTGAAAAAAAATAATAGACACCATCACAAAATTTGTAATGGTTTTACTAGTTATAATGGGACTTGTATTGGTTTTAATGGAAACTGTAATGAACCTGTTGATCTCTACTGGTAACTGGTCACCTTCTATTGGTGGCTTGTTAAAAATAAATCCTAATGAAATGTGTCCCAAAACACACTACAGAAAAACATGTTTTAATGGTTAAAAGTTGATTGTTTGTAATGTTAGTAATGGTATTTGTAATGGAAACTATTTTCTGTGATGGTTCTATTTTTTTTTTTTTTTTTTTTTTTTTTTTTTTTTTTTCAGCAGGGCTGACAGTGTGATTTACCATAAACTATAAAAGGTAACATAAACATTACTGATTTTGAATGCAGTCATCGGCCAAGCAGCTAATTTTCACACAATTACACCTATCTATCTATCTATCTATCTATCTATATCTGTCTATGTCGTTTCACTGCAGCACTGAAAAAAAAAACCTCAAAATTAACTTTGCCTTTTAGCAAAATCTAATTGGTGTAAACGTAGCCTACACCCTGCAATCACAACTTAATTGCATTAGATGCAGCCGAAACTCCTAAAATTAAAACTTATGCCTAAATATTTTGATGCGACGTCAATGGTTACCATAATAATTCATGTAGGGTTTCGTGTCCGTGTCTGAATGGACACGCCCACATATTAAAGTTGTAGCCGGGATTTTAAAGAAACAAATCAATAAAATAAGAATTTTCGACATTTTCACTTAAATGAGAACCAATAAAAGTGCACGTTCAGCGTACATTTTTATTTTTTATTTTCATTTTTAGGTTTCAAACCATTTAAACGCAAAGGGTGTTTTCGTTCTTTAAAAGTGCGCATGATCACAAATGCATGCAAAGCACAAAAGAATAAAGGAAACTATGTTTGTAAATATAGATAATGAGTTTGCAGCAGTATAAAAACGGCCTGCAGCTAGACTCCATGTCTACATCTATAATGAAACTGTTATTTCCTGTTCTTCGTTTTCCGTCATAAAGAGGGCATCTGGGTAGTCTATTAAATGCAAGCAGAAATCAAATCTGCTCCCGTCAAAAACATCCCAGATAGAAACACGCCAGAAAGTAACAGGCATAATGTAAAAATCTGGAGATTGTAATAACAGTTTAATCTGCACACAGCTGTCTCTCAGAGACGATTTTTATGTTGCGAGACTAAAAGTGAAGGGAGTTTAATTTTCTTACCTTCCTGATCAAAGAAGTGCACAGAAGGCGATGAAGACAGATCTGGTTTGAGAAGCTGCTCCTGGTTTAGTCCAGACTCAGTTTCACAAGTTTTAATAGATGCGAGCCGACTTTAAATGATCTGCCGTATTTTCAGGGGAGAGGCAGATGGGAGTCCTCAGCCAATGACACACTCTGTTTCTCTTCCCCCTGAGGCTGATCTTTAAACCCACATTTATGTAACTTCATGGCACGAAGTCGAATGACACACTCCCAAATCATAAACCAGCATACCTTCTTATTCTTTCTTCTTAAATAGAAATATAACAGTGCAACATACATTACAATAATTAAATGCATTATAAAAAAATATATTGTAGGTCAGTCGATGCATTCATTTAAAAATGCATATATATCTGTATGTTTTTTATGACTGGTCTTTGTTATTTATTAGCTTTTATTATTACAGGTTTACATTTTTTAATGTAAATGTAGTATAAGAAAATGGGCTGCTAAAAGTCAGTACAAAAGAATTTGCTAAATGCACTTTTTAACTGTTAGATGCACACTGGCTAACATGTCACCTTCCAAAAAGTCTTTTATTTTATTCAGCGTACTATTTTAACATTCTCATATGCATGATACACAATGCACAAATGCAGGTACACACTGCTTAAATGTGATCACATGGTACACAAAAACATTTTTTTTTTGTGCATTCAATTTCAAATGCATTGCATGAGTGCAATAATGTGAATCTGAGATACAGACAGGTAAATGTTTCAAATACTAAAAAATAGCATTAAAGATTTCTCAAAATGTGCATGCATATTATAAAGAAAGGTGTTTACCACGCATTTTCCTTTGATTTATTGATATAATGTGTGTTAGAAATTCATTACAGTGTCATTAAACATTGCTTTTGCAGTTGGTTGTTCAAGTAAAGCATTGTTCCCACATTAAGTTTAAGTTCACAACACACATTTCCAGTGAGGTGGCATTCTGTCCTCGAAAGTGAGACCACACCTTTCACGTAATTACAGCTCCAGTCAGGTCTATTTGTTTGTGCTTCATTCAAATTAGATTCACAGTACAGTTAACAATTCAGTCTTCAACGTGTCAGTCATTCTGTCCATAACGCTCTCTGACTATTTGTGCTGCCCTTCCCTGCCCTTGCATTTTCCTACACTGCTCCACCCAGCCCTCATGCTCTCCAATGTCATTACAATCTCATGGATTTTGCTGAGCTCTGCTACACCTGCAGACCTGAGAATCTGCCTCACAGCAGCTGGCAGAAACCTGACTGTAAGATTTACTGTAATATTCTAGAGAATCTGAAATATTCCATCAAGACACCATGCGGCCTAAGGAAGGTCCAAGCTTTCTATTTAATATTCTCATCAGATCCGTCATTTAATGCCCTGAGCACACTGCTTTGTTTGAATATGCCTTTAGGTTATGAAGTTGCCAAGCAGGATTTCTAAAGGGTAAATAAATCATATGTGCATCTCTTAAGGCAAAATCTGTCTGAAGATTTGCTCAGAACGAGGCCTGTGGGTTTAAAACATGAAGGACTGTGAAATGAGAAAATAACATTGAGGAGGAGGGGCGTGAGATGGAGTGGAGTGAGTGAGTCAGAGTCACAGGCTTGCTGTTCTAAAGTTAGTCGTGGAGTGGTGTTTCCTCAACTGTCTATTGCTATTTTCCATTGCATTAACTTGTGCTCACTGTTATGCATAAAACAGATTTCTGAATACATCTGTGAGCACATTTGGAACACTGGACTCTCTAATCTTTTTATACTCTCACGGTCACAGGACACTTCTGCAGTTGTTGCTATATTCTAAACAAACAACAAATACCATAAAAGCATCACAATAATCCAATGTAATCGACATGACTCCATCAGTCATTACCTTGTGAAGCAAAATCATAAATGTTTGCAAGAAACAAATCCATTATTAAGACTTTTAACTGTTGATTTCAAACGGTCACATCTAGCTAACATGAGTCATATCTGTTTCCAATGAAAAAGCAGTCTTGTCTGAATCAGAAGAGAAGAATGCACAGATCAAGGATCAAGTGAAAACCAGTCCAAAACAGCTATTCTAATGGCACCCATTTATAGAAGATCCATGGTGAACAAGTGATGTACTGCTAAATTTCTCCAGATATGTTCTGAGGATGAAACAAACTCATCTACGTTTTTGATGGCCTGAGGGTGATTCAAATGCTACATTTTTATTGCAAAATTTCATTCTTGGGTTAACTGCTATTCATTTAAACATAACATGCTAGCATTTGTGTGTCCTAAATGTAAATTTAATTATATTTCATACTTTTTTGCATGTTTTGCATATTGTCTTCATGCATCATGCCTAATATTTCATCTCAAGCATGTTCTTCATTAGTAACCTAGTACACTAACTTTAAAAAAAGGCACTGATGACACAACTGTTGATGGAAATGGCACCACAAATGAGGAACTGTCCTTATTTGTGTAAAAATTGATTCCATCTTTTTAAAATTAAAATGGTTTAATATTTAGTTAAGTCTTAAGGTTTAAAAATGTTCAGTTTAGTACAGAAACAATGTATACCTAATTTCTTAATATTTGAGTGTTGAAACACATCGCTGCCTGCCTGCCTGCCTATGAGTATGGAGAACCAAAAAAATTAAACCACATCCCTGAAGAAATGAATGTGTATCAAGACCAGTTTTTAGACATGTCGTTGTAACTTCCTGTTTAAGGACGCTGTTAAAAATGTCTCTTGAAGCTGGTACTGTCATGAATCAAGGGCTTTACTTTAACCACAAGCACAAACAAATGTTTCCAGTGACAACAAAAGAGGGTGTACCCACAGAGCTGCATATATAAAAGTAAACCTACAGGTATAACTGCACTTTTTAGTACATTATGTTACATTTTGTATCAGTAAATACAAATGCCTGAATTTTAAATGTGAATCTAATATATGTAATATATTAACAAAATAATTGTATCATTAAAAAAAAAGATAAATACTTTTTTAATTACAAATGCTAGAAATATAAATAATGCAGAATTCTAACTACTTCTTAGCAATTTTAAAGTTTTTAGTTTATTGTTTTTAGTATTTCAAATACCTAAAACATTCACTAACTCTGCATATATGCACAAATTTTGTGTGTGGAAACCAACCTCATGGTAATTTGTGAATCAGAAGCACCATTTACAAGTGAAAACAGTCCAAAACAGCTGTTCTGATGGCACCCAATCACTGCAGAAGATCCATGGTGAGCAAGTGATGTACTACTAAATTTCTCTAGATCTGCTCCAATGATGAAACAAACTCATCTACATCTTGGAACCTAAAGGTGATTAAAATGCCATATTTAAAGCTTTTCATGGGTTAACTAGGCTACTATTGATTTAAACATGCTATTAATGTAGACAATTAAAGACTATTTTTTGCATATTTTACGAGGTGGCTAATTCGTATGAATCGCACGGATTTTACACGCTCCAGAGTTTGTTTGAATTCGTACAAATGACCTACCCCTAACCCTGCCAGTAAACCTACCCATCACTGTGGTCTAGACAAATGGCACGAGTGAGGTCGTACAAATTAGCCACCTCATAAAACATGTACAAATTGGTCGTG
>NW_026127819.1:0-16342 GCF_022985175.1 Labeo rohita | reverse complement strand
TTTCTTCATAGGCAGCTTAATGAAATATGTAAATATTCTTTTTTTTTTTTAAATATGTATGCGTTATTTATTTAAATGTATGCTTTATTTGTGCTTTTATATTGTGCCATTTATGTGACAGCATAGTTAGAACAATACAGCCTTCCAACCGTTTGTAAATACTGAACTTTAAAAACTGTTTCATTTTAGGACGATTAAATGTTTTTGGTGGAAACAGAAGGTCTGCGAAACAATCACAACAACTCAACACTGATCAACAGCAGCAAGTTAAAGAACTGCATCAGGACCATCTACACTTAAAAAAAATGTGAATCCATCCTTATTACTAAAATTAATTTCTGTCTAGATTATTATTGAGGATTCTTGATGACCTGTACAATAGTGTTCTGTAAGACTTCATTTTCTTTCAGCTGTAGCTGAAAATGCTAATATTGCTCTTTCAATATGCCATGTTGGTTTTTTCCAAGCGGCATACAAATATTTAGTTCAGACTCCAGCTGAACCAATAGCACCTATGCTGTACTGAACCAGCTGAAATCATGAACACATGAGTGTGATTGATTTTATACTTATTTTGTTTACTATGTCACAACCCTAAAAAAATTCAGGGAAAGAAAAAAAAAAAAAAAAAAAAAACTAATAAAAGTAAAAATAATTAAATTAATAAATAGATAGGTCAGCTGAAAGTCATGGTATTTACCAGAATTATTTTACTGAACCAACAGTTATAATTGTATATTTTTCGTTAGGTTTACATCTGATAGTATTCTAAAAATGTACAGAAAATATAATATGGAAGTGGGCACTTGCCATTGTATGAATGTTTTACACATGAAAATATGTGCATGCTTTTGGGGTCCTGCAAGTGAATCATCATATTTAGTTATGGATGGCATCAAAACATTTGAAGACCCTGCTTCAGATGTCTCTTTGTTTTTTGGAAGACTTTTTATAGAATATAGATGACTGATTATTTTGCCAAGATCTTTTATTGATGCTTATTAAAGTAATAGAATCAGTTAAATGACCATAAGATAATAAAATTGTCAAATTGTGAAATGTCATGGCTTGTTATCCTTCTGTGTTTTTTTTTTTTTTTTAGGAAAAATACATTATTATTACATTCATGTATATTTTATGCACTCAACTAATGTGCTAAACCAAAACCAGAAAAAAAAAATAGTTTTAAAAAAATAATTTATTTACGAACCAGACGGTTGTTTTGCATTAGATAGAGTAGAATGTCACGTGTTTTCATCTCGGAATTATGGTATGGCGTGAATGCAGCATTACATGCCACATTTAGATTTAACTAAATAAAAGATTGCTTGATTAAAGGCCATCAACCAGCTGAGGTGTAAAACCACAAGTCACTTATAGAAGAAAATTATTGGTAATTATTTTAGTAATTATTGGTGAATGTGGCTAACCAGTGTCTCTGGTTACAGGAGATCATTTTATCAGAACGGATAAAGCTAATGATATTAACATTCATCAAATAAATGCATAATATATCCATGGTAGTATCTAGACCAGGGGTGCCCAAACTGCAGAGTTTAGCTCCAACCCTAACTAGACAGACCTAAACCAGCTAATCAAGCTCTTCTTGCTTCACTATGCTCTTTTGTTCCTGGTTTCTGGTTGTATTTATATTGTTTGCTTTCTTCCTCATTATTATTTGATCCTCATTATCTCTGCTTGCCTTTACATGGTCATACATGGCAAACATTACAGGCTAGAATAATGATCAAACTGAAGGGACATTTAAGGCACTAAACACTTTATAAAGACCTTTTTGAATAGCATTCTTGGGTTTTATTCAGTGCATGTAAACTAGTACTCTGTATGTGAGTATTCTCACACTAGCACTGTTTGTAAAAAAAAAAAAAAAAAAAAAAAAAATACTGTCAAGTACATACAGAATACAGATCTTCTTGTGATATCCACATTCTGAACTAAAAGAGTGAAACAAAGGGATCAAACATACAACCTACTCATGAATTTGCCATTCAAATTTCATTAAGGTATGTTCGCAATATCAGGATGCTTGGTTGTTTCCTTATGGTCACTGTAACCAAATGAATCTCTTTGGCACACAGTTGTTTTATATCTATACCTTTTAATTCCAAATACATTTAGTGTAAATGCACAAACGCAATAGATTAATCACAAAAAAAAAATAGTTTTTTATAATTATAGTCCATTTCTCCTTTAATATGTCTACATTAATAATATAATCAAATTTGATTGCAAATAGAAGATGTGTAGACCGTGTGTATCATCAGTACCTGATCTACACAATTTCTGAATGTATTGCTAGGGCTTGCCATTTTACCAAAGAAAATATTCTTACCACGTTAAAAAAAAAAAAAAAAAAAAATCACAGCCCCAGTCAGGAAACCAATTCAGATTACCTTGGTTTGTTTTACTAAAACTGAATCTTCTAAGGTTTATGATCAAAACCAGACTGACCTCACAATCACAACAGGTTTTAAAAAGTGCCCATACAAAAGCAGAATTCAATACTCTACACACAATACAAATGGCTTTGCTTTATATGAATAGTATTTCAAACTGAAGACAAATATTATTTGTGATCATTATAACAATAAGAAACAATAGGTGCATTAGACAAATCAAATTACGTCTGTCAAAAAGAGCAAAACAAAAGGAAAATTAGTGGGAAAAGCCTGCACTTTTTTGAAGTTTTTACTCATTTGGTTTTTATACACAAATGAGGTTGTTACAGGAAGTTGTTCATTCTTATCATCTCTTAGTGACAGTAAACTAAAGTCAAGAAATGGGAATGACAGCAGAAATCTGTCTAGAAAAACAACTTGATAGTTTAAATAGATTAGACAACTACTTTATTTTTCATTTTATGTAGGAGCATGTACTGTTATCAATATATTGATCATTTTTAGATGGAAACAAAACAATATCACTGCAGGTAATTTCTTGTAGAAAAACAAATGCAGCTTTTATTTATTTGTTTTTTATTTAATCTTTTCTATTTCTCTAGGAAGTAAGTGTTGTTCTTCTGTTCTATCAGCTGCATGAGATTATTGCATGGCATAATTTGAAAGGTAAACTTCCCACAGATCGTGAATGTGGACGTCACTGGAATATTTGCATTCCTATCCTGTACAGTGATAATAAACTGAAGTCACGACACAACAGAGCATTGAAGACTCAGTGATAGCAGGAATATAAGACATCATCATTCAGAGAAATGTTTTTCTTGAGGATCCAGATTCAAACACAACATTTTTCCAGAGAAATAAATTACAAGAAGCTTCTCTCTCATCTTTATGTGAGGTAATAATTAAATTTTACTCATTTAGTTAATTTTCTTCTCATCTGTAAGGTTAAAAATCACTTTTGTATATATATATATAATATATATAATATATAATATATATATATATATATATATATATATATATATATATATATATATATAATATTTTATATATTTATGTATTATATATAATATCTGCCATTGTCTTTATTGTGATTGTGGTTGACCAAGGAAACCATTAGATCCTTTTTCAGTCATGTTTTATATTTTACATTCATAAACTTTTTTTTGACAATTAGGTGTGAAACATTACACAGATCTCTTTTAAAATTGAGCCTACAACAGTACAGCAGTGTTTTAATACATGTATTTAGGTCATTGTTACATACAATTAATTAGGTTATTAGTATATAGTAGTTGATGACTCTTAAAATAAAGTGGGTCTGAATTCTTAACATCTGAAATTTCACAAGCTGAATGAATTATTTATCTTTAATGATCAGTTCCCGTATCTCTGAAAGTCATGAATGTTGTGCCGTTGTTCTGATGAAGACAGAGATCATTCTAGACACAGTGATTGACAGCAGAAACATGTACGATGTTTAAAATGTTGAAGATTCAGTAGAAGGTCAAGAGTAAGAGATCAAACATTTCCTCTAGAGCAAATGATAGTCAACTGCACAAATATGCTTTAAAAATCTAAACAATATCAGGTGCGCATGTCTGATCATTTCACGTCGCATGATGTCACTTACGTCTGATGTCATCGAGAGGCTAATGTGGACAAGGAATAGCTTATGCTAAAGTTTTAAGCTTGTTATCTATACTTTTAGAATATTTGTTATAAATTAATTAATTAATACAACATAACTGAATAATCATAGGGAATCATGATCAACAGGTGCAGTATGTTCTAAGTCAAACTCAATCTCATTCATTTCTAGTCTTTGGTCTCGTTGGCCTGTTTTGTTCTGGTCCTCAGTTACTTCATTTAACAGAGAAAACCTTTGGGCATCATTAATTAGTACATTAATCAAGATCATTGAACATAAATTGGTTAATAAATGATTAACAGGTTTATCTGCAGAGAAATAGCTTTACAATTTGTTTTAATTTGTGCATTAGCGATTAGCATTAGCATTGCGTATACTATCGTGAACCTTTTGGAAACAGTTTGTGCATTTAATGTTGATTAATCATTAGTATTTTGATTGAACTAGTCTTACAGTGTATTTAGGGTAGACATTTCACCATTTATTCTGAAAATATTATATATTTAGACGAGTTTAGCAGGTACATACATTATACATTATACATTATTATGAGAAATAAATAGAAATGTTTTGGTAAATTGACTAACAAATCAAATGACAGTAATAACAGAGATACATCTAATTTATACTATAAATGTAAGTATTATTTACAGGCCTATAGGCTACTTTATTAACAAACCATCAATTCAGATTTAACTAATAACTTCATGATTTTTTACAATTATAGTAATTACTTGATAAACTTGATTAAATGATAAAGACCTTCTTCCCCAGTTCTGAGAAGTGTCTTGCCCGAATGATTTCTTTTTAACAATTAACAAACTATATTTTCTACCGATTACTGTGATGCTATACTGATTGATAAACTTACAGGTACATTTTTTTTTCTGTTTCTGCAGTTTCTGCAGCTTTCTCTGTGTATTTGCAGTGGTGATAAATAAAGGTAAGCACAAAACAACCTAAATTTAAAGGATCAGTCAATACCACAGTGTGTTGTGTGTTCACAGTAAAAGTTTGTGTCATTTCAGTGTCTCTGCAGAACACAGTAGAGGGTTTCATTGGCAGTTCTGTTGTCCTGCCGTGTTCATCAGCTAAACATGATTTTAAGCTTGAAGACATTAATGTGCACTGGAGACAGAATGGCAGAATACATGTTTATGACATTATTAAAGGCAAAGATTTAATGGCAGACCAGAACCCACAATACAAGAACAGAATCAAAACTTTCCCTGAGGAGTATGTAAGAAGAAACTTCTCCATCAAACTCAATAATCTCACCCATGCTGATGCAGGAGAGTTCAGCTGTTATATCACACACTCATCTTATTCTAAACAGGACACTGTACGGCTGTTCATTAACGGTGTGTAAAAATTGCATACTGACAAGAACTGACAATACTTCTACAGCATTTATTAATCTTAGATAATGCTAATTTCAGCATTTATGCATTATTCAAATCACAAGTTGTGTTATAGCATTATTTAATGCACTGTGAACTAACATGACAGTTCAAGATTCAGTAGAAGGTCAAGAGTAAGAGATCAAACATTTCCTCTAAAGCAAATGATAGTCAACTGCACTAATATGCTTTAAAAAGACAACAGTATCAGGTGCGCATGTCTGATCATTTCACATCGTCTGATGTCACTTATGTCTGATGTCATTGAGAAGCGCATGCTGACAAGGAATATTTTACGCTACTGTGAACTTTAAACTGAACATTTGTTTCGTTTAGTAATGTGAATAAACAAAAAGTGTCTTGAAAAATAGTTTGTAATACGATTTCTGATATCTCTACATTATACATTATTAAAGAACAGTTGGATGTCATATAATCTTGCTGTGAAAAGAGCAGCAATAATTCAAATGATAAGCAAATGCAAAAGACAGGATGAAGGATGAAAAAAGAAAAAAAAAAATCCTGCAAAATGCTACAAAAAAACTATAAAATGTACAATATTTGATGATAATATGAGCCAATGTACCATTTATTAAAATTTTAAAAATAAAAAACTGAAATAAGTACATTGCATAAGTATTCATACACTTAATGTGGTACTTAGCACCTTAACAGCCTCAAGTCTTTTTGGGTATGATGTTAAACAAACAAAAGCAGTTAAACATAAGGCTGCAACATAACAAAACATGAACAAATGAAGGGGTTTGAATACTTTTGCAAGGCACCGTATATATATATATATAGATAGATTTGGATAGATATATAAATACTTATACAGAGAGAGAGAGAGACTCAAATGCTGGAAACTAGTTTATTAGATATTAAAGATGTAACTTATGACTAGGCTGTCAGTCTGTGTGTTATGGTGGGGATTTTTCAATAATTTCATTGCAGGTTACATCATTACATCCTATGCTAGTAGGTGGCAGTAGGGGGTTGTCTTTATGAGTGGGTGTCAGACAGTCTCTAATAACAGATTGTAACGGAAAAACAAACTACAGAACCCATAAGGCATTGCAACAAGTAGGAGGAGTTGGTAGCCAGAAGGAAATGGAGGAAATCAGGTTAATTTAGATGCAGGTGTGTGTGCATGTGGGTGAAGGCTTTTTTCCACTACACCAAGAGCCAAAGTTGAAGCAGTTTGAACTGCCTAGAGTCTTTAGACGTTTAAAATGTGCCAGAATTTAGACAAGACTTGAGATGACTGTGTTTTAAAAGCTTTGTTTGCTGCACTGCGGAAGAGTGTTTCGACTACCAAGGTTCCAGCAAGCTGCTCCTTTCCAAAGCAGTGTTTGGGCTATACAAATGTTTAATCAACAGACAGTAAGCACTGTTGTGAAGTATGATGCCGACCATGAACCAACGAGACTGAAGGTTTTTGTGTCACAAGACTTACGCCAGCTACACAGTGGACGAGTGTTCGGATGTTCGCGATGCCATTCGTTTATCAGCTGTGTTTGAACTGTGTGGGGTTGGAATGCTGTGATCGTGAGTGAGTTTCGTCTAGTCTCGGACAGGCCGCAAATATTCTGATTGTACGTTGGACTTCAGGTAGGCCTTGAACAGTTTATCCTTGCTCCTAATTGAAGCCTTAAATCACCACTGACTCTCGGAAAAGATGGGTTTAGCGGACTTTTATCCCATACTACACACAGCACATTCACACACATCTACACAAGCCCACAAACATCAAACATCCTTCTCTTGAAACCTTGTTTAAGAACACAAACTTTCAAATGCATTATGTTTGGTTTGCTTCCATTATGGACTTGGACTGAAAAGGACTTGATACCTTCACAAGCATATTGTGTCTGAATATTGACAAAAATTGTTTTGATCTCTAGTCATTTATCTTTGAAGACTCATAAATTCTTCTGCCTGTTTTGAAAGATGATTGTGATCTAATGATTGCTCCTATGATGATTATGTCATGAGATAATTTTTTTTTTTGTTCTTGTAATTGGTTTTGCACTTTGATATGCTTCGAATAAGCAAGATATAGGGAAAAAGAAACGAGTCCCCATTTTGAGTTAAATTAAAAAAGAACGTTTTTCAATTGTAAAAGTGAGCTTATTTTGTATTTGTATTGTTCTGTGAAGTGTGATTGGGGTTACGGGCCTACCTAGAATCACTATGTCACAAGATAATATGAAATCCCTTAGAAAGTCTGCATGAAACTGCTAGTGATAGTCTTCCTTATTATGATGTGTAGTGAAATGGCTGCTTGAACAAGAAGATTTTTTTTTTTTTTTTTTGTCCATTGAGTGTTGATTTGATCACTGTGGCTGTGATGCTTTTATTTCATGCGAGGTTGTCTCACCCTTGCACCAGTAACACGTCCTTAGAGAAAAGATGTTGTTGCAAGAGGAAGGGGAAGTTACACTGATCAGCCACAACATTAAATCCACTAACAGGTGAAGTGAATAACTTTTATTACATTGTTACAATGGCAGATATCAATGGGTAAGAGCTATTACATGATAAGTTTTTGAATTTCATGTGTTGGAAGCAGGAAAAAGGAAAAATGGGCATGCAAAAAAAAAAAAAAAAAAAACAGAGTTACTTTAACAAGAGCTAAATGGCGAGACAAATGCAACTTAAAGCCCATCTAACCCATCTGGTCTGATCACAGAAGAGCTACTGTAGCTCAAACTGCTGAAAAACCTAATGCTGGCCAACACAGAAAAGTGTCAGAACACATCTCAGTTTACTGCATATAGAACAGCACAGCCCCAACCAGTCAAAATGCCCATGATAACCCCCGTCCAAAACCCACAATGGGCACAGGAGTGTCAGAAATGAACTATGTGTTCACAAAAAAAGACAAGACAAAACAAAATTTAGAGCTTGATCATCTGAATTTTGGATAGGAACATAATAAGCTGTGAACACTCATAACACACCACATGAGCGTCCTGAATAGATGAGGTTCGACAGTAGTTTTTAAATTTCAGTGATCTGGGAAATATACCAAAGCGATGACAAAAAAATCTAACATCATCAAATATCAAACATGCTTAACTTAATGAAGTGATAATGGTGAGGGGTTAGGTGTTGTGGTCAGAGCAGGTTTGACTTTGACTTCCCCTGCTTAATGTTTTTTTTTTTTTTTTTTTTTTCTTCCTGTCTTTGCTTTAGAGCTACAGTTTATTTCATCTTTAGTGTTGCCTGGGGGGAAGCAGGTTTTATAACAAGATGAAGATCATTCAGCTTCAGTTCTGTGGGTTTTTCTTACATGATATTGGTTTATTTACACGCTTTTCAAATGTATTAAAATTATAAAGTTTTATTTTATGCATAACAGTGTCACAGTTCTGTCTGTATATATATTGGTTTCTCCCATTGTCTCCCCCTGTTGATCTGTTTGCCTTGGTTTAGTCCTCATCATCGTCATCCCCTTCACTATCCCAACTATCAATTACCCTTTATAAGTCTGTCCCAGTGTTTAGTTCTGTGTCGGTCTTTGATGTTGTTTACCTCCGTGTGTGGATGTCTCCCTCGTTCCTGCTTGTTCCTGACCTGTATACCCTTGGATGTATATTAAAAGGCTTTGTTTAGTTTATATCGTGTTTCGTTTAGTCCATCCAGCACAAGCGTGACAGAAAGACCGACCAACACTGTATCTCCGTGTTTTTACCTGTTTTTTGTTTATCGTTCTTTTTCCCAGTCTTTTGTTTCCGTCGTGTCATCATAATGAATCCCCTACTTCGTCCAGAATTCATCCTCCTCCGGCTGAAGCAGGGGGATCTACCGCTCGAGGGATTTACCGTCATGTTCCAGCTAGTAGCTAACACCACCAGCTACCCGGACAACGCGCTCTGTGCATTCTATGACGCTAGCCTCAATGCGTCATGCAGAGCGCCGTCGTCCGAGGATGGACCTCGAGCCAATTTCGCTGCATTTGTGGAGTGGACACTGGCGAGAAACCGATTCTCATCCCCACCTGTTCCATGGAGAATCTTGCCAGTGCCACTCCGGACCCAGAGCCCAGCCAGTCAACACCCCGACCCGCGGAATACCAGCCAGAGCCCACAGATGACGGAGAGCTAAAGCCCGCCGCGACCAGCGAGCCATCGCAGAGAGGAGCGACAGAGCAGCTGATCACCACGGAGCCTGAGCTGCACGAGCCGTCAGACCAGGTGCGTGAGCCGGCCACAATGACCGCGACGGTGGATGTATCAGTGGAGCGTGAAATTGCTGAGTACAGCATTACCCACTGCACCACCGCTGAGGGTGAGCTGAAGTTAGGTCTGGGACAAACAGTAAGAGACAATGATCCAGAAATGAGATTTTCTGAGGATTTGAACATTTGAACTCCCTGTAAATTCTGAACTGTCTGTCTGCATAGATTTCCCACCCACCCTCCCTCAGTTACCTCTGTCTAGCAATTTTTATACTTCAACCATGCCACCACTGCTGCCTGTCAGTCCCTCTGCTCACCCTCAGCCCACCATCTGTGCAGTGGGTTCGCCGCAGGTCTGCCAGTCACCATCGGCATCATGGCTGTAGGATCCCTCATCTCCGCCTTCAGCCTCTGAGTCCTGGATTCCGCCTCGGCCCTCCGACCCTGCGGCTCCACCCAGTCTCTCAGCTCCCTCGTCTCCAGCGTCGCCAGTCAGTCCACCAGCTCCACCGGGCTCCATCGTCCTTTTGGCTCCGCCCCGGTCTGTCGTCATCCCACCTTCGCCTCAGAACTCCACTCCTCCGGCTGCGCCTCGTCACTCCGTCCCACCGGCTCCGTGGAACTCCTCCATCCCTCTGGCACAGCCTCAGTCCTCTGTTGCTCCGGCTCCGCCGCGGACCTCCGGATCTCCACCTCCGCCTTGGTCGCCAGAGCCTTGGGCTCCGCCTGGGCCCTCCGGATCCTCGGTGTCGGATCATCGGCTCTCCGTCTCCGCCTCGGGCTCTACCACCACCTGCTCCGCCTCCGTCGGTCGGCCCCCGGGAGTTGTCAGCCTGCCTTCCACCATGTGTGTTATTTATTTATTTATATTATAGATGTATTAATCTGTTGTAAAGCTGCAGTGGCAGATCTCCTGACTGATTTGGGATCAGATGTGATCATAAACTGTGATCTTGATGAAAATTAGGTTTATTGGATTTTACTGAAAACAGCAGATCCTCCAACAGTGATTCTACAATCAGTCTCAGCACCAACACCATTTTTACTATAACAATACATTCAGAAAGAAATATTCAGTGCAGTTTAAACATTGCCTGGTTATAAATAATGTGACTGTTGATGAACACCTCCAAAACTCAGCAACAGCACCAGACTACACTTTAATGGTGAGTTTAATTCTTCCTTCAGGAAGACATACTGACAAATGCTACTTTATATGTATATGTGTATATATGTGTGTGTGTGTGTGTATATATATATATATATATATATATATATATATATATATATATATAATATATACAGGTGCTGGTCATATAATTAGAATATCTTCAAAAAGTTGATTTAATTCACTAATTCCATTCAAGAAGTGAAACTTGTATAATGTATGCATTCATTCCACACAGACTATGTTTCAAGTGTTTATACATTTATATATTTATATATTATATATTTCAAGTGTTTATTTCTTTTAATTTTGATGATTATAACTGACAACTAATGAAAACCCAAATTCAGTATCTCAGAAAATTAGAATATTGTGAAAAGGTTCAGTATTGAAGACACCTGGTGCCACACTCTAATCAGCTAATTAACTCAAAACACCTGCAAAGGCCTTTAAATGGTCTCACAGTCTAGTTCTGTAGGCTACACAATCATGGGGAAGACTGCTGATTTGACAGTTGTCCAAAAGACAACCATTGACACCTTGTACAAGGAGGGCAAGACACAAAAGGTCATTGCGAAAGAGGCTGACTGTTCACAGAGCTCTGTGTCCAAGCACATTAATAGAGAGGCGAAGGGAAGGAAAAAATGTGGTAGAAAAATTGTACAAGCAATAGGGATAACTGCACCCTGGAGAGAACTGTGAAACAAAACCCATTCAGAAATGTGGGGGAGATTCCCAAAGAGTGGACTGCAGCTGGAGTCAGCGCTTCAAGAACCACTACGCACAGACGTATGCAAGACATGGGTTTCAGCTGTCGCATTCCTTGTGTCAAGCCACTCTTGAACAACAGACAGCGTCAGAAGCGTCTCACCTGGGCTAAAGACAAAAAGGACTGGACTGCTGCTGAGTGGTCCAAAGTTATGTTCTCTTACGAAAGTAAATTTTGCATTTCCTTTGGAAATCAGGGTCCCAGAGTCTGGAGGAAGAGAGGAGAGGCACAGAATCCACGTTGCTTGAGGTCCAGTGTAAAGTTTCCACAGTCAGTGATGGTTTGAGGTGCCATGTCATCTGCTGGTGTTGGTCCACTGTGTTTTCTGAGGTCCAAGGTCAATGCAGCTGTATACCAGGACGTTTTAGAGCACTTCATGCTTCCTGCTGCTGACCAACTTAATGGAGATGCAGATTTCATTTTCCAGCAGGACTTGGCACCTGCACACAGTGCCCAAGCTACCAGTACCTGGTTTAAGGACCATGGTATCTCTGTTCTTAATTGGCCAACAAACTCGCCTGACCTTAACCCCATAGAAAATCTATGGGGTATTGTGAAGAGGAAGATGCAATATGCCAGACCCAACAATGCAGAAGAGCTGAAGGCCACTATCAGAGCAACCTGGGCTCTCATAACACCTGAGCAGTGCCACAGACTGATCGACTCCATGCCACGCTGCATTACTGCAGTAATTCAGGCAAAAAGGAGCCCTAACTAAGTATTGATTGCTGTACATGCTCATACTTTTCAAGTTCATACTTTTCAGTTGGCCAAGATTTCTAAAAATCCTTTATTTGCATTGGTCTTAAATAATATTCTAATTTTCTGAGATACTGAATTTGGGGTTTTCATTAGTTGTCAGTTATAATCATCAATTAAAAGAAATAAACACTTGAAATATATCAGTCTGTGTGGAATGAATGTATATATTATACAAGTTTCACTTCTTGAATGGAATTAGTGAAATAAATCAACTTTTTGAAGATATTCTAATTATATGACCAGCACCTGTGTATATGTATGTGTGTATATATAATATGATTTACTGCTTGCATTTTTAGATACTCGTGAAAGCATAATTCTGTTAATAAAATGCATTATATCATTATTTTTGGTGCTACAGCAATTACCGTAACAGGCTGTGATCACTTTCTTTACAGAATCAGTTCAAACTGAGTGTCAAAATCATACAGTGGTGGAGTTTATTGATCAGAATCAAACACAATGGCAGATTATTATCATCATATCTAGTCTGATGAGTAGGCTTCTGCATATTGTGGTGATCGGTGAGATATTTTCAATCTGTAAATCTGTTAAAGATTTTCAGTGTGTTAAAATAATTATATAATGCTTTTCTCTATTGGCAGCTGAAGTTAATTAATATGTAAACATTCTTTAAGATAATATAATATTTAATAATAATATTCTTTTTAATATTATCATTTAATATTATTTAAGATACATTATAACTGCACAACTGTACCATCATACTGAATCTGAAAAACTGTTGAAACTAGTTGGAAATATCACAATTATTGTATTTAACCAACAGTTATAGTTTTATATTTTTCTTCATGTACCTGCCTTTGTATTTTAGTGGGTCACAAATGAATCATTATATTTTGGTGTCGGTAAATCAAAACTCCTGCTTCAGATGAAATGTGGGTTTAGAAACATTTGATGTTTACTAGTTTGTCTATTTGAAGTACTTTTATTTTATTTTTTTCTTAATCTGTATCTGCTAAAAAAAAAATTGTGAGAAGTTGTCACTGTGTATATTTACTTCACTCTTGTCAGACCGTTTGGACTGTTTTTGTGTGTTTTTTCCCCTGTGTTGCCCTTATTTGGTCTTTCCGTTTCCATCTCTAATTATTACATCAGTGTGTAATCGTTTACACCTGTCTCCCCCTGATTAGTCCTAGTATTTAAGTTTGGTTGTTTACCCTCTGTTTAATCGTTGGTTCTTAATTGTCATTCAGTCAGTTTGTATGTTTCTCCATCAATTTACGTTGTGTTTGCTGCTTCCCTGCTGTTTCCTGTCTGTTCCTGTTTCCCTGTGGATTATATTAATAAAACTCTATGCTTTGGACCTCCTCGCTCCTCCTCGTCATTCCCCACACACAACGGCGTGACAACTCTGACCTTAAATGGAGTGTGCCCAGTATTATTTTTGTGAAGCCTGATTGGTTGAGTTTTCCACGTTGTGCGACCAAGAAGAGGCTAAATTTTATAGGATATAGACGACTTTTTATTCAATCAAGATTTTTCTTTTTTAGTAATCAGTTAAATGACCATACAATAATAAAGTCTGAGAGTTTGAAATGTCATGGCTTGTCAACCTAGTTTTCTCTAACACTTTGTTGTTGTTGTTTTGAAAATGAATATGTGAAGTCTGTCTGCTGGGGATTATAAAATGTGTTTAATTTTGAGAAAACATCTATGAGTACATTTTGGCATTCAAATAGTAAAAAAAACACTTGACAACCAACAACTCTCAGCCGTAAAGTAAAGACCGTTTAAATCATCATACTGGAGAAACAGAAGCAAACCAAGTAGATATGGGACCGAGATAATCTCAGCAGAAGTTTTAGGAACTGTAACTTATATAATTGTCATTAACAGTTAACACTGATCCATATTAATGTTACCTGACCGCAAAAAGTTGAGTGCTGCCTGTGTTCAACCTCGTTGGAAATATGACGTACTCTTGTTTACTGTATAAAAACATATATTATTTACTTACAAATACACGTATGTTCTGTTTTTGTCTACCATTGATTTGAACATTCACTTATACCATTAATATCATTACATTTTACCCTGTTTGTTCAACATTTTCCATACTTTATTTGGCTGACAAGAATTACTGATAAGGAGTCAATCAAAAACACATTTATGAAAGTGTCATTATACATACTTTAGTATAAATGCAACACTGTTAAAAATCAGCTTAAAAATGCATAACAGAACATGTGACAAGCATGATGAACATCAACATACTGTTAAGTGGACACAGTGCAAGTACTACAAAGAAAGTTGAATAATAATAAAATAAAAATTAATAATAAAATTAATAATATTAATAATAATATGATGATGATTTGATGCTTCTGCAAAACATTTCTGATGACCCTTTCTACGTGGATTCTTATAAGTGCTAGATGATCTGTCAAATTCTTAATAGTCCCCAAAGGACATCACAAACTAATGAGGGATAATTCTGTGCCTGTAACAGTTGTGTAAAACAGTGTTTGTGCAGGCAGATCCAATCTGAGGTGCATGAAGTTAACAGAAGCATTCAAAATGAAGTGAGAATTTCCCTTATGTCTGACATGAAAAGCAGTCTGTTTTCTTCTGTGTACACACAAGTTACATTCAGTTTGGGGCATTGAGTGGTGTCTTGTGAAGTTAACCATCTCCTCCAGCCTTCAGTGTGTAGCTGACTGTGTAGCTGATCCCACAAGGATAGTAAAACCTGAAATTTTTGACATTGTGGGGACTGACCTGCAGTCCCCCCAAAAGAAACGATTAAAAATAATAAATTATGTTTATCTGAAAATGTAACAATGCAAACATGTTTTCTGTAAGGGGTAGGTTTAGGGTTTGAGTTGGGTTAGGGGATAGACAATATTGTTTTGTCAGTATAGAAACTATAGAAGTCTATGGAAAGTTCCCACAATTCACAAAAACAAATGTGTGTGTGTGTTGTCTCTGAGTCTTTGCAGGTGTCTGGATGATTGCTGTGTGATTGGAAACACCAGTGCACAGGCAGTTCTTTGTCTATAAAGCTTCTCTTCACTTGTGACGAAAGGATGTGGCTTTTTGGTGGGATCCGGTGTCAGCTCCCCGTGTTTGTGCCCTGTCTACGTTGCTACGGTTAAGAATGATTTGTTTTAGGCCTGATGGTTAAAGAAAATTTAGATGTTTTTCAACGCAAATGCAATCATTTTCTCCTTATTTCTCCTTTCGGGGTCACAACAAATGGGGGCTCGTTCTAAACTAATAGTTTTGTTTTGACATTTTGTTTTTTTTTTAAGAAAATAATTTTGGTGATTTAGTTATTTTTTTGTCTTGTTTTGGATTTGCATTAGGATTTATTTTGTGGAATAATTTTCAGTATTTTGAATTTGTTAGTATTTTTGTAGTATTTAGCCCTGTTAACAGGGTTTTTTTGTTTGTTTGTTTGTTTTTTATAGGAGAAACGAGTGCATTTTGTTGTTAAAAAGTTTCTTTCATCACAGCTGTGTTGTGTTTGGAATGCCCTGGGATTGGTTTCACTAGTAGAATTAAGTGGCATATCCTTTTGTGGTATGTCGAATTTTTTTTTAAATTTTTTTAGTTTGTTATTTTTGAGCAGATCAGTGGTTGGAGCTAAATCTCGGGAGCGCGCCGAGGTTTGAAAGAATCGCCAAGTAATTGGTTGTCCTTCTCAGCTTGCGGTATTAGGTGCATAAAAACCCGCCACTGTATGCTTGAAGATTAGGGTCTACTTAGTTGGGTTTATGTATAGGTAGGTTGTGAAACTTAATCTTCAGGGCATTTATTCATTTATTGTCTTTCTTTCCTTTCTTTCTTTGTTTTGACAGCTGTGATGGTAAGAATTTAATTTTAAAGAGTTTTGGTATCAAATTATTGACTGAATATGACTCGAAAATAAAGTGAATTTATTGAAAATCCATCTGAGCAAATTTTAAATCTGTTAACGAAGGATCAATTGATTGAAATTGCAACACATTTTGATATTGTCC
>NW_026127818.1:12759-17345 GCF_022985175.1 Labeo rohita | reverse complement strand
GGGTCAGCTTTTTCATGAAACTGCACAAACTAGCCTTTTCTGACTGTGAAAAGACGTTTTAGAGCGTTTCCAAGCATGCCTTGATTTCACGAGCTGAGATGCCTAAAATCAGTATTGGCGTTCCTAGAAGGCTCTAACTAAGCGTTTTATGAACTGGCAAAAATTTCTAACACATCAAGAAGTGTCTTTCTGCATTTTAAATAACATTCCTTTCATGCATGTGAAACATTTTTAATGTGGGTCAGCTTTTTCATGAAACTGCACAAACTAGCCTTTTCTGACTGTGAAAAGACGTTTTAGAGCGTTTCCAAGCATGCCTTGATTTCACGAGCTGAGATGCCTAAAATCAGTATTGGCGTCCTAGAAGGCTCTAACTAAGCGTTTTATGAACTGAGGCTCTAACTAAATTTCATATGCAAAAATTTCTAACACATCAAGAAGTGTCTTTCTGCATTGTAAATAACATTCCTTTCATGCATGTGAAAACATTTTTAATGTGGGTCAGCTTTTTCATGAAACTGCACAAACTAGCCTTTTCTGACTGTGAAAAGACGTTTTAGAGCGTTTCCAAGCATGCTTGATTTCACGAGCTGAGATGCCTAAAATCAGTATTGGCGTTCCTAGAAGGCTCTAACTAAGCGTTTTATGAACTGAGGCTCTAACTAAATTTCATATGCAAAAATTTCTAACACATCAAGAAGTGTCTTTCTGCATTGTAAATAACATTCCTTTCATGCATGTGAAACATTTTTAATGTGGGTCAGCTTTTTCATGAAACTGCACAAACTAGCCTTTTCTGACTGTGAAAAGACGTTTTAGAGCGTTTCCAAGCATGCCTTGATTTCACGAGCTGAGATGCCTAAAATCAGTATTGGCGATCCTAGAAGGCTCTAACTAAGCGTTTTATGAACTGAGGCTCTAACTAAATTTCATATGCAAAAATTTCTAACACATCAAGAAGTGTCTTTCTGCATTGTAAATAACATTCCTTTCATGCATGTGAAACATTTTTAATGTGGGTCAGCTTTTTCATGAAACTGCACAAACTAGCCTTTTCTGACTGTGAAAAGACGTTTTAGAGCGTTTCCAAGCATGCCTTGATTTCACGAGCTGAGATGCCTAAAATCAGTATTGGCGTTCCTAGAAGGCTCTAACTAAGCGTTTTATGAACTGAGGCTCTAACTAAATTTCATATGCAAAAAATTTCTAACACATCAAGAAGTGTCTTTCTGCATTGTAAATAACATTCCTTTCATGCATGTGAAACATTTTTAATGTGGGTCAGCTTTTTCATGAAACTGCACAAACTAGCCTTTTCTGACTGTGAAAAGACGTTTTAGAGCGTTTCCAAGCATGCCTTGATTTCACGAGCTGAGATGCCTAAAATCAGTATTGGCGTTCCTAGAAGGCTCTAACTAAGCGTTTTATGAACTGAGGCTCTAACTAAATTTCATATGCAAAAATTTCTAACACATCAAGAAGTGTCTTTCTGCATTTTAAATAACATTCCTTTCATGCATGTGAAACATTTCTAATGTGGGTCAGCTTTTTCATGAAACTGCACAAACTAGCCTTTTCTGACTGTGAAAAGACGTTTTAGAGCGTTTCCAAGCATGCCTTGATTTCACGAGCTTGAGATGCCTAAAATCAGTATTGGCGTTCCTAGAAGGCTCTAACTAAGCGTTTTATGAACTGAGGCTCTAACTAAATTTCATATGCAAAAATTTCTAACACATCAAGAAGTGTCTTTCTGCATTGTAAATAACATTCCTTTCATGCATGTGAAACATTTTTAATGTGGGTCAGCTTTTTCATGAAACTGCACAAACTAGCCTTTTCTGACTGTGAAAAGACGTTTTAGAGCGTTTCCAAGCATTCCTTGATTTCACGAGCTGAGATGCCTAAAATCAGTATTGGCGTTCCTAGAAGGCTCTAACTAAGCGTTTTATGAACTGAGGCTCTAACTAAATTTCATATGCAAAAAAAAAAATTTACATCAAGAAGTGTCTTTCTGCATTGTAAATAACATTCCTTTCATGCATGTGAAACATTTTTAATATGGGTCAGCTTTTTCATGAAACTGCACAAACTAGCCTTTTCTGACTGTGAAAAGACGTTTTTAGAGCGTTTCCAAGCATGCCTTGATTTCACGAGCTGAGATGCCTAAAATCAGTATTGGCGTTCCTAGAAGGCTCTAACTAAGCGTTTTATGAACTGAGGCTCTAACTAAATTTCATATGCAAAAAAAAAAAAACACATCAAGAAGTGTCTTTCTGCATTGTAAATAACATTCCTTTCATGCATGTGAAACATTTTTAATGTGGGTCAGCTTTTTCATGAAACTGCACAAACTAGCCTTTTCTGACTGTGAAAAGACGTTTTAGAGCGTTTCCAAGCAGATGCCTAAAATCAGTATTGGCGTTCCTAGAAGGCTCTAACTAAGCGTTTTATGAACTGAGGCTCTAACTAAATTTCATATGCAAAAAATTTCTAACACATCAAGAAGTGTCTTTCTGCATTGTAAATAACATTCCTTTCATGCATGTGAAACATTTTTTTTAATGGGTCAGCTTTTTCATGAAACTGCACAAACTAGCCTTTTCTGACTGTGAAAAGACGTTTTAGAGCGTTTCCAAGCATGCCTTGATTTCACGAGCTGAGATGCCTAAAATCAGTATTGGCGTTCCTAGAAGGCTCTAACTAAGCGTTTTATGAACTGAGGCTCTAACTAAATTTCATATGCAAAAAAATTTCTAACACATCAAGAATTGTAAATAACATTCCTTTCATGCATGTCTTTCTGCATTTTAAATGCACATTCCTTTCATGCATGTGAAAAGCATTTTTTCATGTGGGTCAGCTTTTCATGAAACTGCACAAACTAGCCTTTTCTGACTCAAAAGACGTTTTAGAGCGTTTCCAAGCATTTTTTCATGAAACTGCATGAACTAGCCTTTTCCTTGATTTCACGAGCTGAGATGCCTAAAATCAGTATTGGCGTTCCTAGAAGGCTCTAACTAAGCGTTTTATGAACTGAGGCTCTAACTAAATTTCATATGCAAAAATTTCTAACACATCAAGAAGTGTCTTTCTGCATTGTAAATAACATTCCTTTCATGCATGTAAATTTTTAACATTCCTTTCATGCATGTGAAACATTTTTTCCTAATGTGGGTCAGCTTTTTCATGAAACTGCACAAACTAGCCTTTTCTGACTGTGAAAAGAAACGTTTTAGAGCATGACTTCCAAGCATGCCTTGATTTCACGAGCTGAGATGCCTAAAATCAGTATTGGCGTTCCTAGAAGGCTCTAACTAAGCGTTTTATGAACTTTGAACTGAGGCTCTAACTAAATTTCTAACTAAATTTCATATGCAAAAATTTCTAACACATCAAGAAGTGTCTTTCTGCATTGTAAATAACATTCCTTTCATGCATGTGAAACATTTTTAATGTGGGTCAGCTTTTTCATGAAACTGCACAAACTAGCCTTTTCTGACTGTGAAAAGACGTTTTAGAGCGTTTCCAAGCATGTCTTGGTTTCACGAGCTGAGATGCCTAAAATCAGTATTGGCGATCCTAGAAGGCCCTAACTGAGCGTTTTATGAACTGAGGCTCTAACTAAATTTCATATGCAAAAATTTCTAACACATCAAGAAGTGTCTTTCTGCATTGTAAATAACATTCCTTTCATGCATGTGAAACATTTTTAATGTGGGTCAGCTTTTTCATGAAACTGCACAAACTAGCCTTTTCTGACTGTGAAAAGACGTTTTAGAGCGTTTCCAAGCATGCCTTGATTTCACGAGCTGAGATGCCTAAAATCAGTATTGGCGTTCCTAGAAGGCTCTAACTAAGCGTTTTATGAACTGAGGCTCTAACTAAATTTCATATGCAAAAAATTTCTAACACATCAAGAAGTGTCTTTCTGCATTGTAAATAACATTCCTTTCATGCATGTGAAACATTTTTAATGTGGGTCAGCTTTTTCATGAAACTGCACAAACTAGCCTTTTCTGACTGTGAAAAGACGTTTTAGAGCGTTTCCAAGCATTCCTTGATTTCACGAGCTGAGATGCCTAAAATCAGTATTGGCGTTCCTAGAAGGCTCTAACTAAGCGTTTTATGAACTGAGGCTCTAACTAAATTTCATATGCAAAAAATTTCTAACACATCAAGAAGTGTCTTTCTGCATTTTAAATCACATTCCTTTCATGCATGTGAAACATTTTTAATGTGGGTCAGCTTTTTCATGAAACTGCACAAACTAGCCTTTTCTGACTGTGAAAAGACGTTTTAGAGCGTTTCCAAGCATGCCTTGGTTTCACGAACTGAGATGACTAAAATCAGTATTGGCGATCCTAGAAGGCTCTAACTAAGCGTTTTATGAACTGAGGCTCTAACTAAATTTCATATGCAAAAATTTCTAACACATCAAGAAGTGTCTTTCTGCATTGTAAATAACATTCCTTTCATGCATGTGAAACATTTTTAATGTGGGTCAGCTTTTTCATGAAACTGCACAAACTAGCCTTTTCTGACTGTGAAAAGACGTTTTAGAGCGTTTCCAAGCATTCCTTGATTTC
>NW_026127818.1:5447-12259 GCF_022985175.1 Labeo rohita | reverse complement strand
GCACAAACTAGCCTTTTCTGACTGTGAAAAGACGTTTTAGAGCGTTTCCAAGCATGCCTTGGTTTCACGAACTGAGATGACTAAAATCAGTATTGGCGTTCATAGAATGCTCTAACTAAGCGTTTTATGAACTGAGGCCCTAACTAAATTTCATATGCAAAATGAGCTGAGATGCCTAAAATCATGCATGTGAAACATTTTTAATGTGGGTCAGCTTTTTTCATGAAACTGCACAAACTAGACTGTGAAAAGACGTTTTAACTTCCAAGCATGTTTTTTCACGAACTGAGATGCCTAAAATCAGTATTGGCGATATATAAAAATGCTCTAACTGAGCGTTTTATGAACTGAGGCTTCTAAATTTCATATGCAAAAAATTTCTAACACATCAAGAAGTGTTTTTCTGCATTGTAAATAACATTCCTTTCATGCATGTGAAACATTTTTAATGTGGGTCAGCTTTTTTCATGAAACTGCATGAACTAGTCTTTTCTGACTGTGAAAAGACGTTTTAGAGCGTTTCCAAGCATGCCTTGATTTCACGAGCTGAGATGCCTAAAATCAGTATTGGCGTTCCTAGAAGGCTCTAACTAAGCGTTTTATGAACTGAGGCTCTAACTAAATTTCATATGCAAAAAATTTCTAACACATCAAGAAGTGTCTTTCTGCATTGTAAATAACATTCCTTTCATGCATGTGAAACATTTTTAATGTGGGTCAGCTTTTTCATGAAACTGCACAAACTAGCCTTTTTCTGACTGAGAAAAGACGTTTTAGAGCGTTTCCAAGCATGTCTTGGTTTCACGAGCTGAGATGCCTAAAATCAGTATTGGCGTTCCTAGAAGGCTCTAACTAAGCGTTTTATGAACTGAGGCTCTAACTAAATTTCATATGCAAAAAATTTCTAACACATCAAGAAGTGTCTTTCTGCATTTTAAATAACATTCCTTTCATGCATGTGAAACATTTTTAATGTGGGTCAGCTTTATTCATGAAACTGCATGAACTACTAGCGTTTTCTGACTGAAAAAGACGTTTTAGAGCGTTTTCAAGCATGCCTTGATTGGAATGTGATTTAAAATGCAGAAAGACACTTCTTGATGTGTTAGAAATTTTTTGCATATGAAATTTAGTTAGAGCCTCAGTTCAGAAAACGCTCGTGAAATCAAGGAATGCTTGGAAACGCTCTAAAACGTCTTTTCACAGTCAGAAAAGGCTAGTTTGTGCAGTTTCATGAAAAAGCTGACCCACATTAAAAATGTTTCACATGCATGAAAGGAATGTTATTTAAAATGCAGAAAGACACTTCTTGATGTGTTAGAAATTTTTTTTTTGCATATGAAATTTAGTTAGAGCCTCAGTTCATAAAACGCTTAGTTAGAGCCTTCTAGGAACGCCAATACTGATTTTAGGCATCTCAGCTCGTGAAATCAAGGAATGCTTGGAAACGCTCTAAAACGTCTTTTCACAGTCAGAAAAGACTAGTTCATGCAGTTTCATGAAAAAGCTGACCCACATTAAAAATGTTTCACATGCATGAAAGGAATGTTATTTAAAATGCAGAAAGACACTTCTTGATGTGTTAGAAATTTTTTTGCATATGATATTTTAGTTAGAGCCTCAGTTCATAAAACGCTTAGTTAGAGCCTTCTAGGAACGCCAATACTGATTTTAGGCATCTCAGCTCGTGAAATCAAGGAATGCTTGGAAACGCTCTAAAACGTCTTTTCACAGTCAGAAAAGGCTAGTTTGTGCAGTTTCATGAAAAAGCTGACCCACATTAAAAATGTTTCACATGCATGAAAGGAATGTGATTTAAAATGCAGAAAGACACTTCTTGATGTGTTAGAAATTTTTTTGCATATGAAATTTAGTTAGAGCCTCAGTTCATAAAACGCTTAGTTAGAGCCTTCTAGGAACGCCAATACTGATTTTAGGCATCTCAGCTCGTGAAATCAAGGAATGCTTGGAAACGCTCTAAAACGTCTTTTCACAGTCAGAAAAGGCTAGTTTGTGCAGTTTCATGAAAAAAGCTGACCCACATTAAAAATGTTTCACATGCATGAAAGGAATGTTATTTACAATGCAGAAAGACACTTCTTGATGTGTTAGAAATTTTTTGCATATGAAATTTAGTTAGAGCCTCAGTTCATAAAACGCTTAGTTAGGGCCTTCTAGGATCGCCAATACTGATTTTAGGCATCTCAGCTCGTGAAACCAAGACATGCTTGGAAACGCTCTAAAACGTCTTTTCACAGTCAGAAAAGGCTAGTTTGTGCAGTTTCATGAAAAAAAAACCCACATTAAAAATGTTTCACATGCATGAAAGGAATGTTATTTACAATGCAGAAAGACACTTCTTGATGTGTTAGAAATTTTTTTTTGCATATGAAATTTAGTTAGAGCCTCAGTTCATAAAACGCTTAGTTAGAGCCTTCTAGGAACGCCAATACTGATTTTAGGCATCTCAGCTCGTGAAACCAAGACATGCTTGGAAACGCTCTAAAACGTCTTTTCACAGTCAGAAAAGGCTAGTTTGTGCAGTTTCATGAAAAAAGCTGACCCACATTAAAAATGTTTCAAAAATGCATGCATGAATGAATGTTATTTACAATGCAGAAAGACACTTCTTGATGTGTTAGAAATTTTTTGCATATGAAATTTAGTTAGAGCCTCAGTTCATAAAACGCTTAGTTAGAGCCTTTCTAGGATCGCCAATACTGATTTTAGGCATCTCAGCTCGTGAAATCAAGGAATGCTTGGAAACGCTCTAAAACGTCTTTTCACAGTCAGAAAAGGCTAGTTTGTGCAGTTTCATGAAAAAAGCTGACCCACATTAAAAATGTTTCACATGCATGAAAGGAATGTTATTTACAATGCAGAAAGACACTTCTTGATGTGTTAGAAATTTTTTGCATATGAAATTTAGTTAGAGCCTCAGTTCATAAAACGCTTAGTTAGAGCCTTCTAGGAACGCCAATACTGATTTTAGGCATCTCAGCTCTCAGAAATCAAGGAATGCTTGGAAACGCTCTAAAACGTCTTTTCACAGTCAGAAAAGGCTAGTTTGTGCAGTTTCATGAAAAAAAGCTGACCCACATTAAAAATGTTTCACATGCATGAGGAATGTTATTTACAATGCAGAAAGACACTTCTTGATGTGTTAGAAATTTTTTGCATATGAAATTTAGTTAGAGCCTCAGTTCATAAAACGCTTAGTTAGAGCCTTCTAGGAACGCCAATACTGATTTTAGGCATCTCAGCTCGTGAAATCAAGGAATGCTTGGAAACGCTCTAAAACGTCTTTTCACAGTCAGAAAAGGCTAGTTTGTGCAGTTTCATGAAAAAAAGCTGACCCACATTAAAAATGTTTCACATGCATGAAAGGAATGTTATTTATTTGCAGAAAGACACTTCTTGATGTGTTAGAAATTTTTTGCATATGAAATTTAGTTAGAGCCTCAGTTCATAAAACGCTTAGTTAGAGCCTTCTAGGAACGCCAATACTGATTTTAGGCATCTCAGGCATCTCAGAAATCAAGGAATGCTTGGAAACGCTCTAAAACGTCTTTTCACAGTCAGAAAAGGCTAGTTTGTGCAGTTTCATGAAAAAAAGCTGACCCATTAAAATGTTTCACATGCATGAAAGGAATGTTATTTACAATGCAGAAAGACACTTCTTGATGTGTTAGAAATTTTTTGCATATGAAATTTAGTTAGAGCCTCAGTTCATAAAACGCTTAGTTAGAGCCTTCTAGGAACGCCAATACTGATTTTAGGCATCTCAGCTCGTGAAATCAAGGAATGCTTGGAAACGCTCTAAAACGTCTTTTCAGTCAGAAAGAAAAGGGTTTGTGCAGTTTCATGAAAAAAAAACCCACATTAAAAATGTTTCACATGCATGAAAGGAATGTTATTTACAATGCAGAAAGACACTTCTTGATGTGTTAGAAATTTTTTTGCATATGAAATTTAGTTAGAGCCTCAGTTCATAAAACGCTTAGTTAGAGCCTTCTAGGATCGCCAATACTGATTTTAGGCATCTCAGCTCGTGAAACCAAGACATGCTTGGAAACGCTCTAAAACGTCTTTTCTACAGTCAGAAAAGGCTAGTTTGTGCAGTTTCATGAAAAGCTGACCCACATTAAAAATGTTTCACATGCATGAAAGGAATGTTATTTACAATGCAGAAAGACACTTCTTGATGTGTTAGAAATTTTTTGCATATGAAATTTAGTTAGAGCCTCAGTTCATAAAACGCTTAGTTAGAGCCTTCTAGGAACGCCAATACTGATTTTAGGCATCTCAGCTCGTGAAATCAAGGAATGCTTGGAAACGCTCTAAAACGTCTTTTCAGTTAGTTTGTGCAGTTTCATGAAAAAAGCTGACCCACATTAAAAATGTTTCATGCATGCAAAGAAATGGAAATGCAGAAAGACACTTCTTGATGTGTTTTTTGAAATTTTTTTGCATATGAAATTTAGTTAGAGCCTCAGTTCATAAAACGCTTAGTTAAAGGAACGCCAATTGATTTTAGGCATCTCAGCTCGTGAAATCAAGGCATGCTTGGAAACGCTCTAAAACGTCTTTTCACAGAAAAGAAAGTTTGTGCAGTTTCATGAAAAAAAAGCTGACCCACATTAAAAATGTTTCACATGCATAAAGGAATGTTAAAATGCAGAAAGACACTTCTTGATGTGTTAGAAATTTTTTGCTATGAAATTTAGTTAGAGCCTTTGCATAGTTCATAAAACGCTTAGTTAGAGCCTTCTCAGGAAAAATACTGATTTTAGGCATCTCAGCTCAAATTTTTGCTTGGAAAACTTTTCACAGTCATTCTCTCAGTTCAGTGAAACATGTTGAACGTTTGTTTTCAAAACATTAAAAATGTTTTCACATGCAAAAGGAATGTGAGTTTTTGATGCAGTTTTTTACATGAAAAAAAATGTTTGACTTTTTAGTTAAAAAAATTTGCATGCATGAAAATGTTAAATGCTCAGTTCATTAGAAATTCTTGTTTTTAAAATGCATGAAAGAATACTTCATGTTATTGAAATGTTAGAAATTTTTGTTATTTGATTTAAAGTTTAGAGCCTTGAAAGTTCATAGAAAGACACTTTTGTGTTAGAAATTTTTTGCATATGTTTAGTTAGAGCCTTTCAGAAACGCTTTTAGAGCATTCTTCTAGGAACGCCATTTTAGGCATCTCAGTTCGTGAAATCAAGGCATGCTTGGAAACGCTCTAAAACGTCTTTTCACAGTCAAAAAAGTTTATGCAGTTTCATGAAAAAAAGCTGACCCACATTAAAAATGTTTCACATGCATGAAAGGAATGTTATTTAAAATGCAGAAAGACACTTCTTGATGTGTTAGAAATTTTTTGCATATGAAATTTAGTTAGAGCCTCAGTTCATAAAACGCTTAGTTAGAGCCTTCTAGGAACGCCAATACTGATTTTAGGCATCTCAGCTCGTGAAATCAAGGCATGCTTGGAAACGCTCTAAAACGTCTTTTTTCACAGTCAGAAAAGGCTAGTTTGTGCAGTTTCATGAAAAAGCTGACCCACATTAAAAATGTTTCACATGCATGAAAGGAATGTTATTTACAATGCAGAAAGACACTTCTTGATGTGTTAGAAATTTTTTGCATATGAAATTTAGTTAGAGCCTCAGTTCATAAAACGCTTAGTTAGAGCCTTCTAGGATCGCCAATACTGATTTTAGGCATCTCAGCTCGTGAAACCAAGACATGCTTGGAAACGCTCTAAAACGTCTTTTCACAGTCAGAAAAGGCTAGTTTGTGCAGTTTCATGAAAAAAGCTGACCCACATTAAAAATGTTTCACATGCATGAAAGGAATGTTATTTACAATGCAGAAAGACACTTCTTGATGTGTTAGAAATTTTTTTTGCATATGAAATTTAGTTAGAGCCTCAGTTCATAAAACGCTTAGTTAGAGCCTTCTAGGATCGCCAATACTGATTTTAGGCATCTCAGCTCGTGAAATCAAGGAATGCTTGGAAACGCTCTAAAACGTCTTTTCACAGTCAGAAAAGGCTAGTTTGTGCAGTTTCATGAAAAAAGCTGACCCACATTAAAAATGTTTCACATGCATGAAAGGAATGTTATTTACAATGCAGAAAGACACTTCTTGATGTGTTAGAAATTTTTTGCATATGAAATTTAGTTAGAGCCTCAGTTCATAAAACGCTTAGTTAGAGCCTTCTAGGAACGCCAATACTGATTTTAGGCATCTCAGCTCGTGAAATCAAGGAATGCTTGGAAACGCTCTAAAACGTCTTTTCACAGTCAGAAAAGGCTAGTTTGTGCAGTTTCATGAAAAAAGCTGACCCATATTAAAAATGTTTTACATGCATGAAAGGAATGTTATTTACAATGCAGAAAGACACTTCTTGATGTGTTAGAAATTTTTTGCATATGAAATTTAGTTAGAGCCTCAGTTCATAAAACGCTTAGTTAGAGCCTTCTAGGATCGCCAATACTGATTTTAGGCATCTCAGCTCGTGAAATCAAGGCATGCTTGGAAACGCTCTAAAACGTCTTTTCACAGTCAGAAAAGGCTAGTTTGTGCAGTTTCATGAAAAAGCTGACCCACATTAAAAATGTTTCACATGCATGAAAGGAATGTTATTTACAATGCAGAAAGACACTTCTTGATGTGTTAGAAATTTTTTTGCATATGAAATTTAGTTAGAGCCTCAGTTCATAAAACGCTTAGTTAGAGCCTTCTAGGAACGCCAATACTGATTTTAGGCATCTCAGCTCGTGAAATCAAGGAATGCTTGGAAACGC
>NW_026127818.1:0-4947 GCF_022985175.1 Labeo rohita | reverse complement strand
AATTTCTAACACATCAAGAAGTGTCTTTCTGCATTTTAAATAACATTCCTTTCATGCATGTGAAACATTTTTAATGTGGGTCAGCTTTTTCATGAAACTGCACAAACTAGCCTTTTCTGACTGAGAAAAGACGTTTTAGATAGTTTCCAAGCATGCCTTGATTTCACGAGCTGAGATGCCTAAAATCAGTATTGGCGTTCCTAGAAGGCTCTAACTAAGCGTTTTATGAACTGAGGCTCTAACTAAATTTCATATGCAAAAAATTTCTAACACATCAAGAAGTGTCTTTCTGCATTGTAAATAACATTCCTTTCATGCATGTAAAACATTTTTAATATGGGTCAGCTTTTTTCATGAAACTGCACAAACTAGCCTTTTCTGACTGTGAAAAGACGTTTTAGAGCGTTTCCAAGCATTCCTTGATTTCACGAGCTGAGATGCCTAAAATCAGTATTGGCGTTCCTAGAAGGCTCTAACTAAGCGTTTTATGAACTGAGGCTCTAACTAAATATGATATACAAAAAATTTCTAACATATCAAGAAGTGTCTTTCTGCATTGTAAATAACATTCCTTTCATGCAAGTAAAACATTTTTAATATGGGTCAGCTTTTTTCATGAAACTGCACAAACTAGCCTTTTCTGACTGTGAAAAGATGTTTTAGAGCGTTTCCAAGCATTCCTTGATTTCACGAGCTGAGATGCCTAAAATCAGTATTGGCGATCTTAGAAGGCTCTAACTAAGCGTTTTATGAACTGAAGCTCTAACTAAATTTTATATGCAAAAAATTTCTAACACATCAAGAAATGTCTTTCTGCATTGTAAATAACATTCCTTTCATGCAAGTAAAACATTTTTAATGTGGGTCAGCTTTTTTCATGAAACTGCACAAACTAGCCTTTTCTGACTGAGAAAAGACGTTTTAGAGCGTTTCCAAGCATTCCTTGATTTCACGAGCTGAGATGCCTAAAATCAGTATTGGCGATCCTAGAAGGCCCTAACTAAGCGTTTTATGAACTGAGGCTCTAACTAAATTTCATATGCAAAAAAATTTCTAACACATCAAGAAGTGTCTTTCTGCATTGTAAATGACATTCCTTTCATGCAAGTAAAACATTTTTAATATGGGTCAGCATTTTTCATGAAACTGCACAAACTAGCCTTTTCTGACTGTGAAAAGACGTTTTAGAAACTTCCTTGATTTCACGAAGATGCCTAAAATCAGTATTGGCGTTCTTTGAGCATTTTATGAACTGACTGTGAAAAGAGGTAGAATCCATATGCGGTTTTATTCAAAACAATGAGACACAAGTTTCCAAGCATTCCTTGATTTAGTAACAGGCAGGAGGTCAGTGAGAGTGCAGCCAAAATCAAGGTAACAGAGGTAGAATCCATATGATAATTCAAAACAATGAATACAAGTGAGCAGGCAAGAAACAGAAAACAAAGCAGAAACGGCAACAGGTAATCAGGCAGATAATGTGAAAAGAGAAAAACAGCAAACCAAATAGGTAAGGCAGATCAGACTGGCAATAGGCAAACAATTTGCGAGGAAGGAATGCCTGGTAATGGCAGATAATAAATAGCCCAAAACAGGAAGTTGCCTGGATAGAAGCAGCAGAGGAGCGAACGGTCAGTACTCGGGTGAGGGCTCCCTCTGCTGGCGTGGCGTTACAGAATCCCCCCCAGGAGCGACTCCTGGAGCTCGACGTGGACGTCCCCGTGGCCGTGGTGCAGGTCGGTCGGGTCTGGCTCGGTGAAACTCCTCGATGAGCGACGGGTCCAGGATGTCGCGGGCGGCCACCCACGATCTCTCCTCAGGTCCATACCCCTCCCAGTCCACCAAGTACTGGAGCTGACCCCCTCGACGGCGCGAGTCCAGTAACTCATGCACCTGATATGCAGAGGTTCCGTCGATATCCAATGGCGGTGGCGGTTCTGGGGCTTCATGGCCGGGGTCAGCCTCCGGGTGGACCGGTTTCAGGAGGGAGACATGGAAGGAGGGAGAGATACGATAATTAGTAGGAAGCTCTAATTGGTAGGTAACCTCATTAATTCTACGTAGAATTTTAAAAGGACCTACGTACCTTGGGGAGAGCTTCCTACTGGGCAGCCGCAAGTTGATGTCCCGAGTTGAGAGCCAGACCCGTTGTCCAGGTTGGTAGGGGGGGTGTGGGCGGCGTTTACGATTGGCCTGAATTTCCTGAGTTCTGATGGCTCGTTGGAGATGAACGTGCGCACTGTCCCACACCCTCTCACTACGCTGGATCCAGTCATCCACTGAAGGAACCGAGGATGGTTCACCTGACCACGGGAACATCGGCGGTTGGAACCCCAGGACACACTGAAAGGGGGTAAGGCCTGTAGAGGAATGGGTTAGTGAGTTCTGGGCGTATTCTGCCCATGGGAGGAATTCTGACCATCGGTGTTGTTCTCTATTGCAGTAGGTGCGAAGGTAACGTCCAATCTCCTGATTCAATCTTTCCACCTGTCCATTGGCCTGTGGGTGATAGCCTGAGGTTAAACTGACATTTATATCTAGTTGTTTGCTAAATTCCTTCCAAACCTGGGATGTAAATTGTGTGCCTCTATCACTTACAATATCTTCGAGGAGACCGTAGCTCCTGAACATGTTGTGGAAGAGAGCGAGAGCGGTTTCCATGGCGGTGGGTAAACCTTTTAAGGGTATGAGGCGGCATGGCTTAGAGAAGCGATCAATAGTGACTAGAATTGTTGTGAATTCGTTGGACAGAGGTAGATCTGTGACAAAGTCAATGGACAGATGTGACCAAGGGCGTTGTGGGATGGGTAGGGGGTGCAGGAGACCAGAGAGTAGTTGCTTGGGGGTCTTAGACTGGGCGCATAAGGAGCAGGCTTTGACATATGTGGTAATATCTTTGGTCATTGAGGGCCACCAGAAGGAGTTTCGGACTAGCTGGAGGGTACGAGAGATGCCAGGGTGTCCAGAACTGAGTGAGGAGTGAACCCATTGTATGACGCGGGTACGCAGAGTTTGGGGCACATAGTGTTTAGTTGGGGGGCAGTTGGTAGGAGGTGGATTGTGTTGCTGCTCTCTTTGTATTTCCTCCATGATGTCCCAAGAAATGGGTGCAAGAATGACTGTGGGGGGAAGGATGGGTTCGGGTGATTGATGGTCAACTGGGGGATCGTGGCGTCTTGAAAGAGCGTCAGCTTTACCGTTCTTGTTGCCTGGTCTGTAGGTCACAGTGAATTGGAAGCGAGTAAAAAGAGGGCCCACCGGGCTTGACGTGGGTTCAGACGTTTGGCTGCCTTGATGTATTCTAGGTTTTTATGATCGGTGATGATTAGAAAGGGGTGAGCAGCTCCCTCAAGCCAGTGTCTCCATTCCTCAATAGCTGCCTTCATGGATAGAAGTTCTTTGTTCCCAACATCATAGTTACGTTCAGCGGCAGTCAGTTTCCTGGAAAAGAATGCACAGGGATACAGCTTGCTTGGGTGACCATGACGTTGAGAGAGAACGGCCCCTATACCACAATCCGAAGCGTCCACTTCAACGATGAATGGGAGATTGGGGTCTGGATGTTTTAGGATGGGGGCTGATGTAAACCTTTCCTTGAGAGCTGCGAAGGCTTGGCTGGCCAGTTTAGTCCAGGTTAATTTGGAAGGTTTGCCTTTCAAGAGTGAGGTTAATGGGGCTGCCACCATGCTGTAGTCACGGATAAATCGTCTATAGAAATTTGCAAAACCGAGGAACCTTTGTAGTTCTTTGACCGTGGAAGGTTGTGGCCACTCCGTAACTGCTTGGACCTTAGCCGTGTCCATTTTGACCCCTTGGTGACTAATATGGTAGCCCAGGAAGGATGTTTGAGGTACGTGAAATTCACATTTCTCGGCCTTCACGTAGAGTTGGTTCTTGAGGAGCCGTGTTAACACGGTTCTCACATGGTGAACGTGTTCCTCTGCAGACTTGGAGTAAACGAGAATATCATCAATGTAGGCGATTACATACTTGTTAAGGAGGTCCTTGAAAATCTCATTGATGAAGCATTGAAACACAGCTGGCGAGTTCGCTAACCCATAGGGCATAACTTGGTATTCGTAGTGCCCCCTGGTGGTGAGGAAGGCAGTTTTCCACTCATCTCCTTCCCGGATACGAATGAGATTGTAGGCACTTCGCAGGTCCAGCTTGGTGTAGATTGTGGCCTCCCGCAGTTGTTCTAAAGCCGGCGGCACTAGGGGAAGTGGGTAGCGAAACTTAACCGTGACGTTGTTAAGTCCTCGATAATCTATACAGGGTCTCAATCCTCCATCTTTCTTTTCGACGAAGAAGAAACCCGCCGCGGCGGGAGAGGTGGATGGTCGAATAAATCCTGAGTCCAGTGCCTCTGTGATGTAGTCCTCCATAGCTTGAGTCTCAGTTCTGGAAAGGGGGTATACCTTGCTCTTGGGGGGCATAGCATTGGGGAGCAGGTCGATGGCACAGTCCCAAGGTCTGTGTGGTGGCAACTGGGTGGCTTTGACTTTACTAAAAACATCAGATAGATCGTTATAACAGGAAGGAATCTTGACAGTGTTAGTGGAGGCTGGGCTTTCTATGCTGGTGGTACCAAGTAATTGAGGTTTTGCGTGGAAGCAGTTTTCGTGACAAAATTTTGACCAGCGAGTAAGCTGTAACAAATTAGCTCAAAAGGGAAATATTTATGATTAATTATAACTGGTTATAATTAATTATGAATATTTAATCAGATCTTAGAATCAACTGTAGCAGAATTAACGTTACAATTATTTGATCTGTTCGTCCACCGAATAGACAGTATAATCATTCATCAATTCTAGGAAAGGTTACTTTCTGGCCAAGAAAGAATACATTTCCTACTTCAGTTAGTACTAGCAGTAACTTAACTCGTAGTAAATTCAAAATGTAGCATGTAGCAAGATCAAATATTCAGTGACTTCAAATTGTGAG
>NW_026127817.1:0-16348 GCF_022985175.1 Labeo rohita | reverse complement strand
TGGTGTGGAACCAATAAAAGTAGCACTAAATCTGGTCAAATGTTACACATTGCTATTTGCATTGTGGTTATAAAATGGATCTATGAAAAATAATATATTTTTACATAAATATATACTATAAAACACTTTTTTTAAATAAGGCATCAACATATGATAGATAAAACAAACAGTGCAGCACAAAATGTTTACAGATGAGTGTATTATATCTGTGCAACAGTTTATTGAGCCTTTTCTTTTAACACTTTTAAATTTCAGTTAATGTGCATGTTAAAAACTATTTATAGTCTGTTTTTTATTAATTTATAGTTCTGTCAATTTATAGACTGGATGATGATGAGATCAGATCTCTGTGCAGAGCACTCACTGTTGTCAAACTCCTTGTACAAACAAAAATCTCACTGGATTATTACAATTAATGACAAAATTAATGCTTGGAAATGTAAACGTCTAGGTTACGTACGTAACCCTCGTTCCCTGAAGGAGGGAACGGAGACGTTACATATGGGGACTCGCTTGAGAGTCCAATCATCTCCAAGCCTTATTCAAAAGGCCAATGAACCATGAGCGCACGGATCCATTAGGAATGGCGCAGCAGGCCGACACCAGCCGGACTCCCGCTCGCCTGTGATGTCTATGTTAAGACACGGGAGGATACGGCTTCTACGCGAAGGTTGTAGAACCTGGCGAAGGTATTAGGTGTCGCCAACCTGCAGCTCTACAGATATCTGCTAGTGAGGCGCCATGAGCCAACGCATAGGATGAGGCAACACTCCGTGTGGAGTGGGCACGAACACCTAAGGGGCATGGCTCTCCCTGGTTTTGGTACGACAGGGAGATGGCATCTACCACCCAATGGGCCAACATCTGTTTGGAGACAGCATTCCCTTTCTGCTGACCTCCAAAGCAGACGAAGAGCTGCTCGGTGCGTCTGAAGTGCCGAGTGTGGTCCACGTATATACGCAGAGCGCGAACTGGACACAGCAGCGCAGAGGCTGGGTCTGCCTCCTCCAGGGGCAGAGCTTGCAGGTTTACCACCTGATCGCGGAAAGGCGTGGTGGGAACCTTGGGCACATAACCAGGCCGGGGTCTCAGGATAACGTGAGAATCGCCGGGCCCGAATTCTAGGCACGCTTCGTCGACAGAGAAAGCTTGTAGGTCCCCTACCCTCTTGATGGAGGCCAGTGCGGTCAGGAGCGCTGTCTTGAGTGACAGATATTTTAGCTCAACTGACGCAAATGGCTCAAATGGGGCCTCCCACAGGCCCTGGAGGGCGACGGAGAGATCCCAGGAGGGTACGGGGTGCGGTCTGGGGGGGGATTAACCCTTCTCGCACCCCTCAGGAACCTCACGATGAGTTGGTGCTTACCTAGGGATGTTCCATCCACTGCATCGTGGTACGCTGCAATGGCAGCAACGTACACTTTGAGAGTTGAAGGGGACAGCCTGCACTCCAACTTTTCTTGCAGGAAGGAATGCACTACTGCAATCGTACATCTCTGTGGGTCCTCCCTGTGAGAGGAACACCAGTCGACGAACAGACCCCATCTCAGTGCATAAGCCTGCCATGTGGAGGGGGCTCTGGACTGAGTGATAGTTTCTATCACGGCCTGTGGAAGGCCGGAGAGGTCTGACGCGTCCCGTCCAGGAGCCAGACATGCAGGTTCCACAGGTCGGGGCGCGGGTGCCAAATTGTGCCCATCCCCTGAGAAAGAAGGTCTCTCCTCAAGGGGATTTTCCAGGGAGGGGCTGCCGCGAGGGAAATGAGTTCTGGAAACCAGGTCCGGGTGGGCCAGTATGGCGCAACCAGCAGAACCTGCTCCTCGTCCTCCCTGATCTTGCACAGTGTCTGTGCAAGGAGGCTCACTGGGGGAAAGGCGTACTTGGGCCCCGGAGGCCAGCTGTGTGCCAGTGCGTCCCTGCCGAGGCTGTTGGGAGCCTCGTTGAGGGAGTAAAACAGCTGGCAGTGGGAGGATTCGGGGGAAGCAAACAGATCTATCTGGGCCTCCCCCAAAATGGCTCCAAATCAGCTGGACTGTCTCGGGGTGGAGTCGCCATTCTCCAGGATGGGTGGACTGCCGTGAGAGCTGGTCGGCTGCACGGTTGAGTTCTCCTGGAATGTGAACGGCACGTAGCGATTTCAGCCATGTTTGTCTCCATAGGAGCAGATGGCGGGCGAGTTGTGACATGCGACGGGAGCGTAGACCACCCTGACGGTTGATGTAGGCTACAGTCGCCGTGCTGTCGGTGCGAACAAGCACGTGCTTGTGACGCAACGTCGGTCGGAAGCAATGAAGGGCCAGAAGCACAGCCAACAACTCTAGGCAATTGATATGCCATTGCAGTCGGGGTCCTGTCCAGGAGCCCGATGCTGCTTGCCCGTTGCATACAGCACCCCAACCCGTGGAAGAGGCATCCGTGTATACCACAAGATGCCTGGAGACTTGTCCCAGGGGACTCCGGCCTGAAGGAAGGCCGGGTCTTACCACGGGCTGAACAGGCGGCGACACTGCAGGGAAACGCCAATCCGGAGTGTGCCACGGTGCCATGCCCATCTCGGGACTCGATCGTGTAACCAGCGCTGAAGCGGTCTCATATGAAGCAGGCCGAGCGGCGTCACTGCGGCTGCGGCTGCCATATGCCCCAGGAGCCTTTGAAATGTTTTGAGAGGGACCGCTGTTTTGTGTCTGAATGACTCCAGACACTTCAGCACCGACTGCGTGCGCTCATTGGTGAGGCGGGCTGTCATACTGACCGAGTCCAGCTCCACACCGAGAAAAGAGATCCTCTGCACTGGGAAGAGTTTGCTCTTCTCTCGGTTGACCTGAAGGCCCAGATGGCTGAGGTGCCGGAGCACCAAGTCCCTCTGTTCGCACAACAGATCTCGCGAGTGAGCTATGAGAAGCCAGTCGTCGAGATAGTTGAGGATGCGAATGCCCGTCTGCCAAAGGGGGGACAGGGCAGCCTCCGTGACTTTCGTAAAGACACGGGGAGAGAGGGAGAGGCCAAATGGAAGCACTTTGTACTGTTACGCTCGACCCTCGAAAGCAAACCGTAGGAAGGGTCTGTGTCGAGGCAGGATCGAGACGTGAAAGTACGCATCCTTCAGGTCGATGGCTGCGAACCAATCCTGGGGACGAATGCATGTTAGCATGCGCTTCGTCGTGAGCATCTTGAACGGCAGCCTGAGAAGGGACCGATTCAGGGCTCGAAGATCCAGGATGGGTCTTAACCCACCGCTGTTTTTGGGCATGATGAAGTAAGGACTGTAAAACCCTGACTTCATCTCGGCTGGAGGGACAGGCTCGATTGCGTCCTTCGGCAGTAGGACTGCAACCTCCGCACGAAGCACAGCGGCATGTGTGTCCGAATGGACAGAAGTGGAAAGGACGCCTCTGTACCTGGGCGGACGCCTGGCGAACTGAATCGCATAGCCGAGACGTACCGTCCGAATCAACCACCGCGAGGGGCTGGGAAACTGAAGCCAGGCTCCCAGCCTGGTCGCCAGGGGTATCAAAGGGACGTTGACCGACGTGACCGCAGTGGGGCAGCCTGGGGGGGGGGAAGGGGAAGGGCACTGATCCCAGAAGGAAGAACGTCCTGGAGAAAAGTCAGACTGCACTGGGCAGCGCTTACCTTCTTCCCCGGTTCCCGCGCTGGTGATATCAGGCTCCGAGTCCGAGGAGACACTTCTTGGGCGCTGCTCAAAGAGGGAACTCGGGGCCTGAACCCCGGAGGTGAGAAAATTGGCTCTTTCTGTGACCTTGTGGGTACCGCCGACCCGTAGGCCGACGGCAGCGTCTGAGCACACAGCAGCTCCCGGCCCTCCACCGGGAGTGGGGACGTTGATGTTGTCGCCCCCCAAAGAGCGATTCCCTCCACCTCCGGGTTGCCCGCGTCAGGGACGCTTCGCAGATCTTTTGCGGGTGACCGGTCCCTGAGACGCAGGCGGCGCCCCTCTCCCGCGGGCAGCTCGACGTCGGGCTGCCAATCTGGCGTCATGCACCTCAGCAGGGGACGGAGCTGGTTGTTTCTTTGCAGCCGCGGGGGGGCGCCCTCGGCGACGAGCAGGCGGAGGGGGAGGCCCCGCGGACGTGGATGGAATGTCACGGCGGGGCAAGATGTGTTTAATCGCCTCCGTCTGCTTTTGAACCGCCGAGAACTGCTGAGCGAAGTCCTCGACGGTGTCGCCGAATAGGCCGCTCTGGGAGATAGGAGCGTCGAGAAACCGTGATTTGTCGACGTCTGCCATCTGGGCCAGAGTCAGCCATAGGTGTCGCTCCTGGACCACTATGGTGGACATCACCTGACCAAGGGAACGCGCCGTCACCTTTGTGGCCCGGAGGGCGAAGTCGGTGGCGGCGCGGAGTTCCTCCATTGCGCCTTGGTCAGAACCTTTCTCGTGCAGGTGTTTCAACACCTTGGCCTGGTACACCTGTAAGGTGGCCATGGCGTGGAAGGCGGTGGCAGCGTGTCCAGCGGCGTGATAAGCCCGGCCCGCGAGAGCGGATGAGAGCTTACACGCCCTGGAGGAGAGATGGGGCCGGTCCCGCCAGGTGGCGGCACCGCGCGGGCATAGGTGCACCGCGACAGCGCGCTCGACCTGAGGGACCGCCTCATAACCCCGGGCTGCACCGCCATCGAGAGAGGCGAGGGGAGAAGAGCTGGGACGCGGACGAGAAGAGTGCGGGGCTCGCCAAGTCCTCACCAGCTCCTCATGCACCTCCGGGAAGAAAGGTACTGGGGGAGAGTGCGGCGGCGCCGCGGGAGCCCTCCCCAGAAACCAATCATCCAGCCTAGAGGGATCGGCCGGAGGTGTTTGGGGCTCTTTGGCGGCTCGGAGGAGCATAGCCAACAGTTCAGCATCCGTCTCAGACGGAGCGGCAACCGCAGAGGGGTACCGATCTGCCGAGTCGTCAGCCTCACCGCCTGGCTCTCCCTCTGATGTTGCAGCAGACATCTCGACGTCCTGGGGAGCGCCAAAGGAGACACCCAGCCTGCTGTACGGGGAGGTGTACTGCTCTGGCAGCTCAACGGGACCGCGCCGTGACACAGAAGTCCGCGGGGCTTTAGGGGCCGACGGAACATTCTGTACAGTCACTTGTATGTCCCCCAAGTGCCTCGCCGCGGTAGCCAAAAAACCTTGACGGCTCAACGACTTACCGCGGGAAGACGACAAGGGGAGCCGGCTCATGAATGAGCAGCGGGACTTTAACGCAGCCATGGACATACGCTCGCAATGAACGCATGTACCATCCTTAAACGCTGCCTCAGTGTGCTCTCGGCCCAGGCACGTGAGACAGTGATCATGTCCGTCCACAGAAGCGAGGAAGCTACCGCACCCGGAAGCGCACGGCCGGAGAGACATACCGGGAAGATGCCCTCGACAGCCGTGAGAAATTCACTCTTTTTAAAATCCCGGTCGCCCAGGGAGGAACCGCGGCACAACCGTGCACTCAGACGGGGCGCTCGCTGGAGTGCGGGAGGCGTTGATGCCGTGAAAACGGCAGCCCGCAGGATTATGCTGGCGGCTGCCGAACGCTCTTTTAGTATAAGCTCTTTTAGAAGTTCGGCAGCACGCCAGCAGAGAGAATGCAAACTCAGGAACTCTTCGTTTTTTTTTTTTTTTAATTTTAGCTCAGAGACGAGGCTCCAAAAGCAAAAGTCTGAATGAGTGGTTGCACGCCGCCATCTTATATACCCGTATGTACGGGGGAGTGGCTCGGCATGCAAATACCACTCGCCAATGTTCATGAATGTTCATTGGCCTTTTGAATAAGGCTTGGAGATGATTGGACTCTCAAGCGAGTCCCCATATGTAACGTCGTAGTGAAACGACTGAAGGGGAACTGATATTTCCTACCGAATATTATATTTCCTATTTTTTCTGCGTTTATTTTCGCAATTCAGAGATTACATCCCACAACTCTAGAGGAAAAACAACTCGTCATTCTCTCTTTTTCCCTTGGCTCAGAGTTTATATCCCACACTTCTGCCATTTTTTCCTCAGAATGAACAAACTAATTTTGTTAAATTGAGTTATAAAGTCTGAATTAGGAAATATAAACTTGCATTTGTGAGAAAAAGTCAATTGTGAGATAAAATAATAATAATAATAATAATAATAATGTTATGTAAAAATGTTAATAGAAATAGGTTTAAATAATGTATCCAGTAACGGTAGGGCTAATACAATATGTCCAGCATATGAACAGCATATGTGAATATTATGTAGACCTACTGTTTAAATCTAATTTATGCATTAAAAGTAGAGTAATCATAGCAGTTTTCATCCATGGTATGTCCGTTTGAACGTCTGCGTTTAGCTTCAAATGACATCCTTGACTACAGTATTCTATAAAAATTATTAGCATTCTGATTTTTACGTCAAAAGGCACAAAAATATATATTTTTTCATCTTATTTCATCGATTTTACCCGTTTACCTCCACTGGTTACCAGTGTTTTTCTGCAACCACTATGCACGTGGCTGCAAGTGACGTCACTGTGTATTGGTCTATAGGGTTGTCCCCAATCTTTTAATGAGTCATGGGTGTGTTTTGAGTGTAGCGTGCATTAAACCAATCAGAGTCTCATCTCCCATTCCCTTTAAGAGCCAATTGTGCTCTCGCCACAGCGGATTCACTATTTACACTGTGGAATTTGCAAGAACAAATGGTGGCTGCAACAATACTACAGCTGGTATAAAAAGTTATGCCTTCTTTCTTTGCATATACATGTGGGCGGTGTTATGCATCATATGACCCCTTTACCATTAAAGGGAAAGTTCACCCAAAAATTAATTCATTTACTTACTCTCAAGTTGTTTTTTAAACATGAATGAGTTTCTGTCTTCTGCTGAACATAAATGTTAATTTGAAAAATGTGGTTAACCAAACAGTTGCTGGCCCATAGTAGTTTTTTTTTTTTTTTTTTCTATCAGTCAAAGTGAACCAGCTACTTTTTGGTTACTCACATTCTTTCAGTCTTACTATGAACTACATACTTCTAATTCTTCTTCTAGTTATCGACAAAATGTATCTTTTCTTCAGCAGTATTTGATGAACATCACTTAGAGATGCTAAATGTCCCACTGTCACTAGATGAACTGAAACTGGCTCTAGACTCCATGACAAAGAACAAAGCTCCAGGTAGTGACAGAATTCCCCCTGAATTCATTTCTGCCATCTGGGATATAGTATCATCACTTATTCTTAACTCTTTTAATTTCACGATCGTTCCAGGACTTAAGTGCAGAGTTTTCTTTACCTGGATTTTCTTTCTTTTTATGTATAAGACTGAGGTCACATCCTCTGTGGGAGTGGTTGAACAATAATACTCCTTCTCGTAGTTTAGTTTCTAATATTTATAATTCCGTCCTTTTACTGCAGTATACTTATATTCCAGCTATCCACTCCTGGGAAAGTGACAGTCTTGCTCAAGCTGACTGGGATGTGGTATGGACCAGGGGCCGTATTCATAAAGTCGCTCAGAGTAAAATTTTATTCTTAAGTGTGTCAAAATTCTAAGAATGATATAATTTTACTCTTATTCTTACATTTAAGAATAAGAGTGAATTATAAAGGTTCTTAAATGTTAAGACTAGGTCTCAGCTCCTAAATTATTTAAGAGAGCTGGAGACGTCTCCTAACCTAGTTAGGAATAACAAGATGGCAGCAAAGAGGAGGAGACACACACTTTCCAATGAACATATGATATATTGGAGTTATATGATGATATGGAATTGATAAAATGATACAAACTTGATCACCAAGCATTTTTTTTTTTTTGTAACTGACCAAGTAAGAAACGTAATAACTTATTCCACTCTACAAATCAACAAATCAACTGCAGAAATAAAAGTAGGAAAAATGCAGCAATGCACTGGTGATGACACAGTAAACAGGGTCTTAAAAGGGTCATCGGATGCCCAATTTCCCCAAGTTGATGATTATTTAGGGTCTTAATGAAAAGTCTCTAATATACTTTGGTTAAAAATTCTCAATGGTAGTATAAAACAACACCCTTGTCAAAATGAGCTCTGCAAAAATCATCTCTTTCTGAGGGGTTGTTCCTTTAAATGCAAAAGAGCTCTGCTCACCCCACTCCTCTCTTCTCTCTGCTACTCTGAGAGATTGTTTACTTTAGCGGCATTTAGTGTGTTTAGCTGCAAAACTTGCTAACTAGCAGGTTATTAGGAAAGGTGATTGCAGAGTTTCATTGAAAAAAAAAAAAACCTTAAACTCACTTCTGCTGCAGGTGAAGCTGGATCACGAATGATTTGTGTGAACATAGATGCATTAATGTAGATCGGGAGGTGCATTCCATTCACAAACAAATGTAATCATCAGTGGCTCAGATGTCGGGAGTAAATGATGACCACTATGTTCATTATTACTTTCAGCAACAAAACACCTCAATCGCTCAATCAGAGATATTCTTGTCTAACTTACATCCCTGCTCCAGCATCGAAACAATGTTTCTGTTACAGCTGATAGGTCTGAGGTAAGAGCTCATGTCAATCAACTGTGGTGTGAGCGGCCTCTGTCTCCGTCACGGCACACCGACAAGCATCTGAGAACGGCGCGATTTGAAAAAGGGAGTATTATTTTTACAGATTAATTAAAAACCACTGCATGGATTTTTATCATTATAGGCTAGATTTGTACATACACTGCCAACACACATTAATGTTCAGACAACATGAAAAAGTAAAGTTTGCATCCGATGACCCCTTTAAATATTTTGACACTAACCCCACCAAACACAACAGTGGCCAATAGTGATGTGTGGAGAGTTTTAATAACAAATATATCAGTGGGCAAGTGTAATCAAAATGAGGTTTGTCCAAGAAAATGATTTAGTTGCTAGATTTTTGAATAAAGTCTCAAAAAGGGTGAGAAAATAGTTAAATCTTGAATAAAACTTGAATAAAGCTGAGACAATAACCAGAGGTTATGGCTAGTACTATGAAATATGCCAATCAGTCAATCAGTCAGAAATATAGAATCTTACCTGATGTGCCCCATGCTCCATCTAACCTGAGATAAAGTATGTACAGTGGGTACGGAAAGTATTCAGACCCCCTTAAATTTTTCACTTTTTGTTATATTGCAGCCATTTGCTAAAATCATTTAAGTTCATTTTTTTCCTCATTAATGTACACACAGCACCCCATATTGACAGAAAAACACAGAATTGTTGACATTTTTGCAGATTTATTAAAAAAGAAAAACTGAAATATCACATGGTCCTAAGTATTCAGACTCTTTGCTGTGACACTCATATATTTAACTCAAGTGCTGTCCATTTCTTCCAATCATCCTTGAGATGGTTCTACACCTTCATTTGAGTCCAGCTGTGTTTGATTATACTGATTGGACTTGATGAGGAAAGCCACACACCTGTCTATATAAGACCTTACAGCTCACAGTGCATGTCAGAGCAAATGAGAATCATGAGGTCAAAGGAACTGCCTGAAGAGCTCACAGACAGAATTGTGGCAAGACATAGATCTGGCCAAGGTTACAAAAAAATTTCTGCTGCACTTAAGGTTCCTAAGAGCACAGTGGCCGCCATATTCCTTAAATGGAAGACGTTTGGGATGACCAGTACCCTTCCTAGAGCTGGCCGTCCGGCCAAACTGAGCTATCGGGGGAGAAGAGCCTTGGTAAGAGAGGTAAAGAAGAACCCAAAGATCACTGTGGCTGAGTTCCAGAGATGCAGTCGGGAGATGGGAGAAAGTTGTAGAAAGTCAACCATCACTGCAGCCCTCCACCAGTCGGGGCTTTATGGCAGAGTGGCCCGACGGAAGCCTCTCCTCAGTGCAAGACACATGAAAGCCTGCATGGTGTTTGCTAAAAAACACCTGAAGGACTCTGTAAGGCTCCTCCCGCTACGGCAAGCCTAGCGGTCCAGCTGAAGGTTTCTTGCGTGTCGAGCTTTTTCGGCACTTCTGTAAAAATTACTTTGAAATATTAAAATTTAGTTTCCAAACAAAAATCTGACTCCATTAATAATTTAGTCTGACCCCAATTATGAATAATTTGTTAATTCTGGTTTGTATTCTATAATTTGCTGATCACGGCCAATTTTCTGTATAATAATTTAGACATTTGAATATTCTGGAAATCCCGTAGTCTTAATATTTCGTTCGTTAGGGACTGGTGCCGCTTTCGATTTACACCCCGGCCGTGGCGAATTCGTCGACACAAGCTCGCCAGTTTCTGACTTACTCAGAGGATGCAGAGCGATTATCATATCTTAAAGTGGGCCGCGCCTGCGTGCTCTCAACAGAAAGTATATATTTCCCCCATAATCGCGAGAGCTACATCGTGTTAAGCCAGTGACAGCTCAACATCCGGAGCCCTAGTGATGTCCCCATGGCTCATCAGTCGGTACTTCGGCGTGGGCTGCCCTGGCGCAGTCTTGAGGAAAGCACCCTACACATTAACCTACTAGAAAATCATTTCCAAGAAGTCCAGAATAAGTCAAAGTTCACATTTATTTATGCCAGGCATATTTAAAAATAGCAATGGAAGCTCAATCAAAAGTACGTTCAATTAATAAAAAAGAAATACAACCTTTATAGGAAAACATCACATTTTAGTTACATTACTGATCAGCATAGAATTCAAAACCGAGAAAATAAAAATACTAACAAAGAGTCAGCATACCTGGCAAATAGAGAGACACACGACAATCGTGCGGGAAGTTCTGGTTACAGATGCTTCCCTGAATGTTTCGCTAATCCTCTTTAAGTACCCAGATCAGAACATTACAATCATAAATTTAGCGTAATAAAACTTCACAGGACCTTTTGCTGAAGCCTAAAGTTGGGGGTGTGAAGACAGCATGTGGTACAGACCTCTTCAGCAACACCACCCATATCAGGAGAACAGAGTTTTCCTTAAGTTTCAGATCTTTATTTCTGGTCTGTTCAACTGGTATGGGACTGAGATATTATTTCCAACCGCACTGAGACTATAAAATTGATATCAAACATGAGAGGTTTCTGATTGTGCATTCGGAATATATATGTGATTGTTTTGTATGAGTGTGATAGCTTAGATCCTTGGCCTCTTCTCTGTAGTGACCTGCCCCCTGTTGCTAGAGGAAAGGATGGGCCAGGTGGTTGATAAGCAAATGGTCTTTCCTCCTGGGCCTTCCTGGATCTTCCTGTCTGATAAGAGTTTATTATTTTACGATCTCGCACTGGCATTGCGAGAGTTCCTGTGTATGTGACTTCACGGAGGATCATCGGCTCCTACAACTCCAAGATGGTGAGAAATAAGATTCTCTGGTCTGATGAGACCAAGATAGAGCTTTTTGTCCTTAATTCTAAGCGGTATGTGTGGAGAAAACCAGGCACTGCTCATCACCTGTCCAATACAGTCCCAACAGTGAAGCATGGTGGTGGCAGCATCATGCTGTGGGGGTGTTTTTCAGCTGCAGGGACAGGACGACTGGTTGCAATCGAGGGAAAGATGAATGTGGCCAAGTACAGGGATATCCTGGATGAAAACCTTCTCCAGAGTGCTCAGGACCTCAGACTGGGCCGAAGGTTTACCTTCCAACAAGACAATGACCCTAAGCACACAGCTAAAATAACAAAGGAGTGGCTTCACAAAAACTCTGTGACTGTTCTTGAATGGCATCTCTGGAGAGACCTAAAAATGGCTGTCCACCAACGTTTACCATCCAACCTGACAGAACTGGAGAGGATCGGCAAGGAGGAATGGCAGAGGATCCCCAAATCCAGGTGTGAAAAACTTGTTGCATCTTTCCCAAAAAGACTCATAGCTGTATTAGATCAAAAGGGTGCTTCTACCAAATACTGAGCAAAGGGTCTGAATACTTAGGACCATGTGATATTTCAGTTTTTCTTTTATAATAAATCTGCAAAAATGTCAACAATTCTGTGTTTTTCTGTCAATATGGGGTGATGTGTGTACATTAATGAGGGAAAAAAAATGAACTTAAATGATTTTAGCAAATGGCTGGAATATAACAAAGAGTGAAAAATTTAAGGGCGTCTGAATACTTTCCGTACCCACTGTACTTAACCCTGGATGCATATTTGCGGTAACATACGCCTTCACTTCACAATCTACTTGAGAAAATCATTTCAGAGTAAGTCAGAATAAAATCAACTGTAACAATTTATTGTCAGTCAGGTAAATCTGTATTATACCAATTATACAGAAAATTCAAAGATATCAAATCATTACAAGACATCAAGATCTCCAAGATGAATCAAGGAGTAAGATGCATACTTGACCCTGATCTTTTTGCTACACTTCTTTAACCCTCTGGGGTCTGAGGGTGTTTTGGGGCCCTGGAGAAGTTTTGACATGCCCTGACATTTGTGCTTTTTTCAGTATCTTAAAAACACATTAATGGCTAAAGTCTGGTTACACTGTAATCAGCACAAACTGGGGTACAATAATATGTAAGCAACATGAATGTACATGTTTGTGCTTTTGAGAAAACAACATTTATGCGTGGTTAGTGAAAATCTATTTTTTTTAAGTCACTGAAATAAGACCAAGAAACACATTCAGAACATTTGTGCACAAGACTTTTGAGAACTGGATGTGGTAGGCTAGAGTTTTTTCTACAAAATGATGTGAAAATCATCTCGTTCAGTCATTCACAAAAAACAATATACTTATTTAAATTTTCTAAGACATGTTTTGTGATCGAAAGGGAATATGCGAGGGAGTGACAATGGCCATTGAATATTTAGTGATTCACACCTGAGAGACAAAAGGCCCTCCCCTAATGGCCCATCAATGAGACTCTGGCTGTCAGGTAAGAAACAATGTGAGAAGATTCAGAGATTGGGGTTTTAGATTATCTGTATTTTATTTACAACACAGTATAATATAAACATACATTATGAAGATCAAAGACACATTATTAAGCACACTGATCTAACCACAGAGATGTGAACAGATGGTGTGTAATTCCTGAAAACTGTTTTCTGAATTCTGTTCAACGAGTAGCACAAGCAAATCATACCTGATATTTAAGTGCTTGCAAAACTCATCATCAGTAGTCAAGGAAGTTGTTTTACCAATAGAAAATCAGTATAGTTGAAGATCTGATGTTGGTACAGCGCTCTCACAGGAAAAGTTTGCAGGATTCATCTGTTGTGCAGGTATCAGATCACAAACAACTAAAGCAAAACAAAAAACATATGTGAGCATGTTAATATGAGGAGCAATTTAAAGCATCCTTGTTAAATAAAAGCATTAGTTCTATAATTTCTATCCCAAAATAATATTCATATAGGTATCTAGTCACTAAAATAAATAAATGAATAAATCAGTGAACATGTTGATAGGCCTGGAGCAACTATATTGTTACATTAGCAATCACTAATATTGCCCATGTGATTTTTATAGCTATCATATGCACACATGCTTTGTATTTATTATTATACAGTATAAAAGCAACATCTGAGAAACTAAATTATTATTAAACACATTATGTACACATTTGAGTAGATATTTGCAGACAGAGTATTCAACGGTAAAGACTGGTATAAGCATTCTTATACATTACTTTTATATCATCTAAACATTAGCCCTACTTTAATGTCAATTTGTTTATGAAACATAAAACATTCCTGACGCCTTACAGATGCATTGAAAAGTTACGTATAATATTTCAAAATGTTTCACTCGATTTCACACATTTTAGTCAGGAATTATAGTTTTGGAAAAAGTCCAACTAGTAAATGTGTTCAAGTTTATGTCTCAACAACACATTATCTAATGGCAAAAAGAAACATTACTTACACTGTATAAGATCCTCTCGTCAGCTGCTGTAGCTGTGCTCGTGTTCTGTTCGTGAGATAAACAAGTTTAGCCTGTTCCTCTCAGCGCGTCCTCATCCGGAGTAAATACAAGGCTTTTTCCTCTCAGCGCTTTCTTCCAAAAACGAAAGTATCCGACACAAACACGTTGCTGCTTTGTTTACGAGTTGATGTGGGTGGTCATTTCGCGCGTCTTTCACGTGGATGTTTATAATAACAATAGTGCCACAGCGCGTGGGCGTGATCTAATTAGTGGTAATGAGGTCAGATGGGAAAAACAGGACATGGTATGGGTTTCATACGGATTACTTACACACAGAATACGTGTTTTCGATTAAACTTACTTCGTTTAAAAGTAGACATTCCAAGCTTTCTATAGACATATCTCTGGTGTTTGTGTGTCATGTATTCGCTGAGTTTTAGTTCATTTTAATGATGCATTTCAACTGGATATTCACTGAGACTGGGAAGACTGAAATGACACCCTGTATGTTTTCTTTATTTACAAAAACCTCGAACATTTGTTGATATGTTGAGCATACACAAATGAAAGTAAACTTTCTACAGATTCAGGTGATATATTACTTTTATGTGTCCAATTACAATTGAGAGAGCAATTCAAGTTCTTTTTGCTGACATCTGGAAAATATGCGAATGCTCCCGCCGGCGGGTTAGCCAACCCCAGAACGTTAAGTACTTCAGACCCAGACAGATATCCCCCAAGATGGAGACAGGAAATAACAATTTGAATTTGCATTGATCAATTTCTAAACTTGATCGTTCGCACCTTCTGGGGACCGATGGTAATTTGCATGAAAGACATTGGGAAATAGTACGCCATCAACAGTGAGCAAAACATCTCTGAACTCTTAGGATGTGTTTACTTTTAGTTTACTTCTTGTGAGAATGAGACCACTGTACCAGACACACAGTGACAGTTCAAATGATTCAAATATTTGCTACATGACTATGGATCTCACTTGTGTTCATGTAGAACATTATATTATGATAATGGCCATTCTGAGTGAGCTGAGTGAGAGGAGATGGGTGAGGGGAAGTGGATGGAAGGAATGGGTGAAAAGGGGTTTTTCTTACATCATCTCTCAGTGAGATGTGGAAAGAGATGTCTGTATCTTAATACACTGTGTGCATTGTCCGTCTCAGAAGATCAAAGTGTCTGAGGTTCTGTAAACCTTAGTTCCCTATCTGTCGTACACTCTGAGTTGTGTCGAGTAGTGTACGACACTAGGGGTTGCTCTTGAGAGCCCAAACACCTCTGACAGTTTAGAGAAAGGCCAATGAAAATTGGGTGTGCAGATTTGCATAGCTGGCCATGCCCCGGCCATCCGGGTATAAATAGGGCAGCGTGTGCATCTGCTCACTCATTCTGTTCTTCGGAGCCGAATGCAGCGTCTCTGTGTGAGAAGCGGCAACATTCACCTCTCTCGTCGTTGGATCTACGGCACAGACAGCAGTCTCTCCCTCTCTGACATGGCTCGTGTTGTGAGAGTTCCCCTGGGTGCGTCGACGGCGATCTTCAAAAGAAGATTTTCCTCTAATCGAGCAAATTTTCTCCAAAAGAGCTCCACGGGCGGATTGTGTGTTCCACTATGCCTTTCCGTCCGTGTCCAACTGGTTGCGGATTCTACCTTTCCCCTAACGATCGGCACGAACGCTGTGTTCAATGCTTGGGGCGTGAGCATGCTGAAGCAGCGTTCGCTGAGGGAGGTTGTCAGAACTGCGAGGACATGCCCTTGGGCACGCTTCGCTCACGAGCCGCATTCTTTACGAAGAAGCCGTGGCGCGCTTCAACTGCTTCCCGCTCCGGACCTTGCACTTCCGGGTACGAGGCCGCGGCGATGTGCGTTGAAGAGGAGCGACAGGTGTTGAGCAACGCTTTGCCGGGTGCGTCCTCGCAAACCGCTCACCCTGTGTGTCCACCGATGGAGTCTCTGGACAATTTTAAAAGCTTGTCTCAGTATGGGCTGGATCTTTTGTTCGGGGCTCCTGCTGAGGAAAAGGCAGGATCAGTAGCATCGGAGGGAGAGCCGTCAGAGGCTGACGTCACAGCTGAACTCGCCGCTCCGGCGGTGGAGTCTCAGTCTGTGGCGGATGCCGAAATGGCCGCCGCACTAAAACGGGCAGCCAAGGAGATTGGGGTTGTGTGGGTTCCCCCGCCCAGCCCTGAGCCTTCGAGGCTGGATGACTGGTTCCTGGGCAGTGGACGTGACTCGAGGCCACGTTCCTCCCCGGTCCCGTTTTTCCCAAAAGTGCATGAGGAGTTAACGAAGTCGTGGAAAGCCCCTCTGTCGGCTCGTTCACGGCACACTAACTCCCCGTCCCTCACCACCCTCGATGGCGGTCCAGCGAGGGGGTATACGGAGGTCCCCCAGGTGGAGAGAGCGATTGCGATGCACTTGTGCCTGCAAAACACCGCCTCCTGGAGGGGCCGCTCGAGACTCCCGTCCAGGGCTTGTAAGTTTTCGTCTGCGCTTGTAGTGAAGGCTTATGCGGCCTCTGGGCAAGCTGT